>NC_090646.1:327729020-327945079 GCF_040937935.1 Hyperolius riggenbachi | reverse complement strand
CCTCGTCACCTCAAGATGAGCCGATGCAAATCGGACACTCTAGGTTGACGCAAGTGGAAAAGATATGTACCCCCATTAAAGAAAAAGAAAAAGCCATCTAGGGCACCATATATATATCAAAAAATATTGCACAATATATCCAATGAAAATTATTTATCTTTATTACAACAAGCTGGATACAATTAAAAACAATTAAAAGATATTAAAAAAGCTCCCAGAGGCTGCCATTGTAATGGATGTATACCCCCACTAGTAATGATTAACCTCCTTGCCAGTCTAAAAAATCCGGCAAGGAGGCAGCGCCGCACTTTTTTTTAATTTATTTTTTTTTTAAATCAAGTAGCGAGCCCAGGGCTCGCTACATGATAGCTGCTGAGCGGCGGCATCCCCCCACCCACTCCGATCGCCTTCGTCGATCAGAGTATGCAGGAAATCCCGTTGAGAACTGGATTTCCTGCAGGGCTTCCCCGGTCGCCATGGCAACGGGGCGGGATGACGTCACCGACGTCATGGACGTCGGGACGTCACAGGGAACCCCGATCCGCCCCTCAGCGCTGCCTGGCACTGATTGGCCAGGCTGCGCAGGGGTCTGGGGCGGGGGGGGGCGGCCCGGCGCGGCGGGTAGCGGCGAATCGGCGGCGAGCGGCGGCGATCGCGTACTACACACAGCTAGCAAAGTGCTAGCTGCGTGTAGGGAAAAAAATTATGCAAATCGGCCCAGCAGGGCTTGAGAAATCCTCCTGCGCAGGTTACCCCGAGCTGAGCTCGGGATAACCGGCAAGGAGGTTAACCCATTCAGGTTCCGTCGTTTTCACGTGAGAAATGTTCACCTCCCATTCATTAGCCTATAACTTTATCACTACTTATCACAATGCACTGATCTATATCTTGTTTTTTCCGCCACCAATTAGGCTTTCTTTGGGGGGTACATTTTGCTAAGAGCCACTTTACTGTAAATGCATTTTAACAGGAAGAATAAGGAAAAATACGGAAAAAAAATCATTATTTCTCAGTTTTCAGCCATTATAGTTTTAAAATAATACATGCCTCCATAATTAAAACTCACGTATTGTATTTGCCCATATGTCCCAATTATTACACCATTAAAATTATGTCCCTATCACAATGTATGGCGACAATATTTTATTTGGAAATAAAGGTGCATTTTTTCCGTTTTGCATCCATCACTATTTACAAGTTTAAAGGGACTCCGAGCTCTGTTTAAAAATAAAATTTGAACTTACCCGGGGCTTTTTCCATCCCAGCCCTGGTCGGGACGTCCCACGCCGGCCTCCTGGCTCTTCTCCCGGCGGCTGTCTGCATAGCGCGGACAGGCCGGGCCCCCGGGCGACACTGGCGAGTGTCGGGGCTTCTCCTTCCCTATACGTCACGAATGACGTCACACGCCGGCCGCCGCGCGTCATGACGGCGGCCGGCGTGACAGCACGGCGCATGCGCGATTAAACCGCGCATGCGCCGTGCTGTCACGCCGGCCGCCGTCATGACGCGCGGCGGCCGGCGTGTGACGTCATTCGTGACGTATAGGGAAGGAGAAGCCCCGACACTCGCCAGTGTCGCCCGGGGGCCCGGCCTGTCCGCGCTATGCGGACAGCCGCCGGGAGAAGAGCCAGGAGGCCGGCGTGGGACGTCCCGACCAGGGCTGGGATGGAAAAAGCCCCGGGTAAGTTCAAATTTTATTTTTAAACAGAGCTCGGAGTCCCTTTAAAATAAAAAATATATAGAAATATTTCATCTTTACATTGATATTTAAAAAGTTTAGACCCTTAGGTAAATATTTACATGTTGTTTTTTTTTTTTTTATTGTAATGTTTTTTTTTTTTTTATAGTAAACATTTTATTTGGGTAGTTTTGGGAGGGCGGGAGGCAGGGGTGCCTCTAGTCATTTTGTCACTCCAGGCGAGAAAACCTGTGGCGCCCCCCCCAAGCCCCTCCCCCCCAGGAAAATAATCATAATGCAGCATCGTTTCACCAGAAAATAATCATAATGCGGCAGTGTTTCATCAAAAAATAATAGTAATTATCGTAATTCAGAATCGTAATTCACCAGAAAATAATCGTAATGTGGCAGTGTTTCACCAGAAAATACACTTATTGCAGCAGCAGTTCACCGGAAAATATTCGTAAGGTGGCAGCGTTTCACCAGAAAATACACTTATTGCAGCAGCATTTCACCAGAAATTAATCATAGGGCAGCAGCGTTTCACCAGAAAATAATCATAATGGGGCAGCGTTGTCAGAAAATAATCGTAATGTGGAAGCGTTTCACCAGAAAATACACGTAATCCGAGCAGAGGGTTAGAGTAGAGAGGGAGAGGCAGCATAAGATGTAAGAGGGGGGTAGAGGAACAGAGAGGGGGAGGAATAGACAGCATAAGATGGAAGAGGGTGCAGAGAAACAGAGGGGAGAGGGAGAGACAGCATAAGATGGAAGAGAGTGCAGAGGAACAGAGAGGGGTAGAGACAGCATAAGATGAAGAGGGGGCAGAGGAACAGAGAGGGGAGAGGGAGAGACAGCACAGCACTAAAGCACAGGTTTACAGCTTTACCAGCCTACAGCCTAACCAGCTTTCAAAGAAAACTCTAGTATCAAAAGAGCAGGGCACATTCTAGCAGTTATAACAGTACTGGGAGTCTGCACACAGGACAGGAAGTGTTCTTAGCAGCCTGCCTGCATACCTTCTCTTCTGCCTGTGCATGCAGCTTATCATCTCTGGAGTAGTGATGGGTCGTTCGCAAACGACCCGGCTCTTTGCTGCGAACGTCAAGAGCCGGTTCTCAGTTTTGAAAGAGCCGATGCCTCAGCCGCCCCACAGAGCTCTGCTTTGCTCTGCAATAAAGGGCGCTGAGGCATGTTGGGAGATGTAGTCCTCCTCTTGCAGCTTATAGGAGTGTATGGGGCGGAGCAGAGCAGTAGAAGGAGGGATTGCCCCAGTCAGAGAAGCAGTCTGGAATTGTCATGGAGACGGGGCTTTTACTCCGATTCTGAGTGGTGTTTAGTGATATTTAATGAAGAACCGATTCAGAGCCGTAAGAGCCGGCTCTTTAATGGGAGCCGATTCAGAAGAGCCGATTCTCTGAAAAGAGCCAGAATTCCCATCACTACTCTGGAGCAGAAACTTCTCTTCTCCCGGGCTGTGTTGCTGTCTTGGGCGGGGCTCCAACACGGACACATCACATTCTTCTCTCTGTGACTGCATCTGTCCCCTGGCTGTCTCGCTCCAGTGTCTGTGTGCAGCCAGTGACAAAGGTAGGGGGTCAGACTGTCGGGGGCATAAGCTGGCTCCTGGTTTGACTGGCGTGGGGCGGAGTTAAAGGCTGGGCCACACGAGGTAAACACTTTACCTGTGTGGGTACTGAGAAGAAGGGGCACGGCTTTAAAGAAGGAGCCTGGCAGAGAAGAGCAGTATTGATTGCTCTATTGGCTGGGGAGAAGTGGAGGTGGAGGCACTGCTGAGCACATGGTAGCGTGCCGAGCACCGGGGACTGAGTCGGGAGGTAATATAATATATAAAAAAAAACATGGTCACGGTAGCAGAGGCGGGGGAATGCGCCGCATCCCCTCATGGCGCCTCACCACCTCATGGCGCCCCAGGCAACCGCCTATACTTGCCTGGTGGGTGAGACGCCCCTGGTGGGAGGTAAACAATAGATTTATAATGTAAATGTGTGTTAATTTTATTTTTTATTTTTTTACAGGTGTAGTATTACTTTTTGGCCACAAGATGGCGGCCATGAGTTTGTTTACATGACGTCACTCTAAGCGTAACATACGCTTACAGTGACGCATCGGGAAGGGAACGGCCAGAAAAGACGCAGCTTCCGAGAGAAGCTGTCGCTTTTTCAGCGGGGGAGAGGAATCAATGATCGGGCACCATAGCCCAATACATTGATTCCTTGGCTACCGAATTCGCGGCCGGGAGTGCGCGTGCACGCGCGCGATCGGCCGCGGGAGCGCGCAGTAGCGTGTATGGTTCCTGGACGTAGAAACTACGTCCAGGAACCAAAATAGGTTAATAAATAAATTGATACACATTAGATAAATACATTCCTGGTTAACACAGGTGCCACATACATTCAAAAAACCTATTAAAGTGCTTGAAGTGCAGAAAAAAGGTGCCAGTGCCCAACACTAAAGTGCAAAATATATATATATATATATATATATATATATATATATATATATATATGCTTGCATGTATGTCCACGCCCCCAAAAAACAATAAATGCGGGCACGTGGATACACGTATATGTGCAATCCCTGACTCAATGATTACAAAATAAAGCCACATGAAAAAACCATCTACAAAACCAGTGTCACAGACAAGAGGTGGGTATATGTGTGCATGCCCACACCCAACAAAAAATAAGTGGGTGTGCGCATACACACAGGCCACCAATTACAAAACTCAAAATCAATACATGAAAAGCTGCATACAAAATCAATACTGGCCAAAACACATTTCATCCCTGTGTAATAAAAGTCAATGCATCTATGTAATAATATTTAGAAACAATTCTGTGCTGAAGTTCAGTGACAAGCACCTGCTTACCAGATACATTATTCGTGGGGGGCCAGAGGAGATGCCTTGCCTATTGTAACGATCGGTGAAGCGCAGAGAGGATCTGATTACCGGTGATCTGCAGTATCACTGGGAATACAGATGTATACCAGATTATAAGTGATCTGCAGTATCACCGATAATCCGATATACTAGCTAACCTCTGTTCACCTGAGTAGAGTGTAGTGTTTAGTGTAACAGTAACACTTAAAGGCCTAGGCCTCAGTGCAGCAAGGAGTACTGCACAGATTCCTTCCGCAGACCTGAGCAGACCTGAGCTCTCCAAGACGGGAGGAGTCAGACTGACAGTAGGAAGGATTGTCTGAAAGTGACACTCAGGAGGAGATGTCACTGACAGGACGAGGAACCGCCTCCAAGGGTAAGGTCGGTTCTCGAGGTCGGACAAGCCAGGTCGTACACACACGGACAGATGAAGTACAGATTCAGAAGGCAGAGGCGGAGTCTAGGTACAGGCAGGGTTCGGCAACAGGGTATCAGAAATATCGAGGTACAAGATCAGGAGGCAGAAACAGAGTCTAAGGACGAGCCGGGGTTTGGCAACAGAGTATCAGAAATATCGAGGTACAAGGTCAGAGTTCAGGAGGAAAGTCAGGCAGGCAAAAAGTCATAACAGATAATCACAATCAAACTAGTACTTTAGCTATCAACAGAATCTAGCTAAGTGTAGGATTACAGCTCCAGCTGGTCCCGGCACACTTGCGGATCTGACTACGGATCTGGGTGCTCCCACATATGTGATCGCAATGCCAGACAATAGGCAAGTGAACAACCTGTGGTATATATACACAGGTATCCCCCCAGCACCTCCCTAAGTGCTGGGCCAATGATGAGTGGAGCCAGAGTCAGCTGACCAGCCTGGTCAGCTGACTCCTTTCTGGCTGCCATAAAATCCCTACCTGAGTGCGCGCGAGCGCGTCACTCTAACACTAGAGGGACTACGAGTCCCAGCCACAGCAGCCCCGCTCTGCGGTGTCTCCGCAGCGGGGGTATGCGCACTAACCGCCGCGTCTAACGCAGCGGGTTTCTACGCGCTCCGCTGAGCCCTGCACGGAGACAGCCGCCTCATACCGAGAGGAGGCGGCTGCCTCTCCGTGTGCAGGCTCACGCGGAAGGAGCCGCCTGCCGCTGGCTCATGGCGGCGGCTCCTCTACGCTTTCTCACAGTACCCCCCCCCCCCCCGATGAGTGGACTCCGGACAGCTCCCTCCAGGTTTTCCTGGGTGCAAAGTGTGAAACTCCCTCTTCAATTCATCGGCATGCATGCGAGTCCCTGGTACCCATTGTCTCTCCTCAATGCCATACCCTTTCCAATGTACCAGATATTGTACCGAGTTTTGCACAATGCGTGAATCTAAAATCTTTTCCACCTCGTATTCAGGTTGATCATCTACCAACACAGGAGGAGGAGGAGTGGGACCCACCTGGACTGCAGGTTTGAGTAGGGACACATGAAACGACCTTACGCCCTGCATGCTGGCAGGAAGATCAATGGCGTAAGTCACGTTATTGATTCTTTTGGTCACTGGGAATGGACCCACAAACCTGGGACCCAGTTTGGCAGAAGGCTGCTTCAGGGTCAAGTGACGTGTGGATACCCAGACTAAATCCCCTGGCTGAAACTTCCATTCCACGGATCGTCTCTTGTCTGCTTGACCCTTCTGACTCTGGAACGCCTTCTGCAAATTCCCCTTAACAATTCCCCAATTGTCCCTGAGTGACCTCTGCCAATCCTCCAGTGCAGGAAATGGAGACGAGACAACTGGAAAAGGGGAGAATTTGGGTGACCTCCCTGTCACAATCTGGAATGGCGAGAACCCAGATGAGGAATTCTTTAAATTATTTTGTGCGAATTCCACGAAGGGCAAAAATTTTACCCAGTCACTCTGTGCCTCCGCAACGTAACATCTTAGGAATTGCTCCAAAGACTGGTTGATACGTTCCATCTGCCCATTGGTCTGTGGGTGGTAGTTAGACGAAAAAAACAATTTCATGCCCATTTGGTGGCAAAATGCCCTCCAGAATCCAGACACAAATTGGACTCCCCTATCCGACACAATGACTTCCGGAATGCCATGCAGCCGGAAGACGTGAATGATGAACAACTCGGCCAGTTCCTGAGCCGAGGGGAGTCCTTTAAGGGGCACAAAGTGGGCCATTTTGCTAAAACGGTCGACTACCACCCAAATGACCAACATTCCTTCAGACCTGGGCAATTCTCCCACAAAATCCATGGACAAGTGGGTCCATGGCTCACTCGGGGTGGGCAAAGGCTGCAGCTTACCTACAGATGCCAGCCGGGAGGGTTTACTCTTGGCAAAGACCGCACACTCCCTGACATACTCTTTGCAATCTGTTGCCAAAGAAGGCCACAAAGCACACCTGGCAATCAGATCCTGCGTTCTGGCAGCTCCAGGATGACCAGCATTCTTATGGGCGTGAAAGAGATGCAGGACTTGTAAACGAAAAGGCATAGGGATAAACATAACCCCTTCGGGTTTTCTTTCAGGAACATCCTGCTGAAAGGGGCCCAAAACCTCTGTCCAATCCTCCCAAGTCTCCGTTGCGGCTAACACTAGTTCTCGCGGGATGATGGACTCAGGAGCGGGTGGCTGTGCTGTTTCTGGTTCAAAACACCTGGAGAGGGCATCTGCCTTGATGTTTTTGCTGCCTGGGGTGTACGTGATTATAAACCTAAACCTTGTAAAAAATAAAGACCATCAGGCCTGACGGGGACTTAGTCTCTTCGCCCCCTCGATGTATTCCAAGTTCTTGTGGTCGGTGTAAACTGCGATCGTGTGTTCTGCCCCCTCTAACCAGTGGTGCCATTCCTCAAACGCCAATTTAATGGCCAGAAGTTCCCGGTTGCCTATATCGTAATTTCTTTCTGCAGGTGAGAATCTACGGGAAAAGTAAGCGCACGGGTGTAATCTGCCCTGCAAGCCTGATCGTTGAGACAACACCGCCCCCACCCCAACTTCTGAGGCATCAACCTCCACGATAAAGGGAAAAGACGTGTCCACATGCCTCAAAATTGGTGCTGAGCAAAATAATTTCTTAAGACGAGAAAATGCTGCCATGGCTTCAGGGGATCAGTGGTTGGTATCCGCCCCTTTTTTCGTCAGACTGGTAAGGGGGGCAACTAACGTGGAGTACCCCTTAATGAACCTCCTGTAATAGTTCGCAAAACCTAAAAATCTTTGTAGGGCTTTTAACTCCACCGGCTGTGGCCACTCCAACACAGCTGTGACCTTGGCAGGATCCATTGAAAGGCCCGAGGTGGAAATTACGTACCCTAGGAACGTGAAAGTGGTCACCTCGAAAATACACTTTTCCACCTTAGCATAGAGCCTATTTTGTCTTAATTTGTTCAAAACAAACTTCACATGGACCCTGTGCTCGGAGAGGTTATTGGAATAGATTAGTATATCATCAAGGTATACCAACACGAATCTACCCAATACCTCCCGGAATACCTCATTGATTAATTCTTGGAAGACGGCTGGCGCATTGCACAACCCGAAGGGCATCACTAGGTACTCGTAATGCCCGTCGGGTGTGTTGAAAGCCGTCTTCCACTCATCGCCCTCTCTAATGCGGATTAGATTGTATGCCCCCCTCAGATCCAACTTAGAGAAGATTTTTGCGGCTGTGACCTGCGTAAATAGATCGTCTATCAAGGGTAACAGATAGCGAATTTTTACCGTGATTTTATTGAGGCCCCGATAATCAATACAAGGTCGGAGACCCCCGTCTTTCTTCTTAACGAAAAAGAAACCGGCCCCAGCAGGCGACCGGGAGGGCCGGATGAACCCCTTGGCCAAGTTATCAGGAATGTATTCCTGCATAGCCATCTTCTCTGGACCGGACAAGTTGTACAGGTGACCCCTAGGAGGCATACAACCAGCACGGAGATCAATGGGGCAATCGAAGGGGCGATGAGGAGGTAATTGATCAGCATATTTAGGACAAAATACATCGGAGAACTCAGAATACTCTTTGGGAACCCCCTCCACACAAATCTTGGTCCGACCCAATGTCACCTTCCCTAAACACTGTTGGTGAAAATGATCGGACCATCTGGTTACCTGACCCGTAGCCCAGTCTATGTGTGGAGAATGGACTTGTAACCACGGCATGCCTAGGATGATAGTGGAGGTTGACATACACAATACAAAAAACTGTAGTTGTTCCCCATGCAGTACCCCTAACGTGACTTTCACCTGCGGAGTCTGTGACAGGGGACGATCCCGTTGCAGAGGGGAATTGTCTACTGCCGTGACCTGAATGGGGGGACTTACTGGAGTGAGGGGAATACCCAACTCCTGAGCAAATTCAAGGTTCATAAAATTAGCCGCTGAGCCAGAATCAATAAAAGCCTCAGTGGCTACAGACTTATTCTCCCATGTAATCGTACAGGGGAGAAGCAATTTTTTCTCTTTTTGGGGTGAGAAAGGTGTGCCTAGGGTGTCACCCCCCACTACTCCTAGGCAGACTCGTTTCCCGGCTTGTTAGGGCAGTTTCGCACTCTATGCCCCGCTTCTGCACAGTACAGGCACAATTGTTCAGCTATTCTCCGCCTTCGCTCCACCTGGGTCAGTTTTGATCGACCAATCTGCATTGGCTCGAGTGGAGGTAAGGCCGGAAAGGAAGAGACAGGCGGAGATGTCGTTACTGAGGGTGCAGCGGATGGTGCCGCATAAGATGTCACCAAGACACGGTGACTGCCCCGAGTCTGCCTCTGATGGCGTAGCCGACGGTCGACTCGAATGGCCGATGAGATGGCCTCATCGACTGTCTGGGGCTCGGGTAAGGTTAGCATTAGGTCGGAGACCTCCTCCGACAACCCAGACAGGAAGTAATCCATCAGGGCATAGGTGTCAAATCTGGCGGTAACTGACCACCTACGAAATTCTGCCGCGTAATCCTCGACCGAGCCTCTGCCTTGCCGCAAAAGTTTGAGCTTCCGCTCAGAGGTTGCCACAAGGTCAGGGTCGTCATATATCACTGCCATGGCCTTAAAAAATTCCTCTACCGAGGTCAGAGCTGTATCTGTGGGAGGCAGGTTGTATGCCCAGGACTGGGAATCACCAGTTAACAAGGTTTTAATAAAAACGACCCGTTGGGTCTCAGTCCCCGAGGATCGGGGTCTCAACTCGAAATATGACAACACTCTACTCTTAAAATTCCGGAAGTCCGACTTGTGGCCGGAAAATTTGTCTGGTACGGGCATACGTATGTCATCACTACGAGGGGATCGCACCAAATCAACTGACGTCTGAAGGGTTTGCACAGAGCCTGTTAGGGCATCAATTAAAGCTTTGTGCTGGCCCAGTGCTTGATGGATGGTATCCACCGAAGTGGCAAGCACAGTCAGAGGGTCAGCGCGTGCGTCCATCTGTTAATTGGTCTGGCGTTCTGTAACGATCGGTGAAGCACAGAGAGGATCTGATTACCGGTGATCTGCAGTATCACTGGGAATACAGATGTATACCAGATTATAAGTGATCTGCAGTATCACCGATAATCCGATATACTAGCTAACCTCTGTTCACCTGAGTAGAGTGTAGTGTTTAGTGTAACAGTAACACTTAGAGGCCTAGGCCTCAGTGCAGCAAGGAGTACTGCACAGATTCCTTCCGCAGACCTGAGCTCTCCAAGACGGGAGGAGTCAGACTGACAGTAGGAAGGATTGTCTGAAAGTGACACTCAGGAGGAGATGTCACTGACAGGACGAGGAACAGCCTCCAAGGGTAAGGTCGGTTCTCGAGGTCGGACAAGCCAGGTCGTACACACACGGACAGATGAAGTACAGATTCAGAAGGCAGAGGCGGAGTCTAGGTACAGGCAGGGTTCGGCAACAGGGTATCAGAAATATCGAGGTACAAGGTCAGAGTTCAGGAGGATAGTCAGGCAGGCAAAAAGTCATAACAGATAATCACAATCAAACTAGTACTTTAGCTATCAACAGAATCTAGCTAAGTGTAGGATTACAGCTCCAGCTGGTCCCGGCACACTTGCGGATCTGACTACGGATCTGGGTGCTCCCACATATGTGATCGCAACGCCAGACAATAGGCAAGTGAACAACCTGTGGTATATATACACAGGTATCCCCCCAGCACCTCCCTAAGTGCTGGGCCAATGATGAGTGGAGCCAGAGTCAGCTGACCAGCCTGGTCAGCTGACTCCTTTCTGGCTGCCATAAAATCCCTGCCTGAGTGCGCGCGCGCGCGTCACTCTAACACTAGAGGGACTACGAGTCCCAGCCACAGCAGCCCCGCTCTGCGGTGTCTCCGCAGCGGCGGTATGCGTGCTAACCGCCGCGTCCAACGCGGCGGTTTCTCCGCGCTCCGCTGAGCCCTGCACGGAGACAGCCGCCTCATACCGAGATGAGGCGGCTGCCTCTCCGTGTGCAGGCTCACTATGCGCGGAAGGAGCCGCCTGCCGCTGGCTCATGGCGGCGGCTCCTCTACGCTTTCTCACACCTATCCTCAGAAGCAGCAGCCAACTGCGACCACGCAAGGCATCTCCTCTGGCCCTCCCACGAATAATGTATCTGGTAAGCAGGTGCTTGTCACTGAACTTCAGCACAGAATTGTTTCTGAATATTATTACATAGATGCATTGACTTTTATTACACAGGGATGAAATGTGTTTTGGCCAGTATTGATTTTGTATGCACCTTTTCATGTATTGATTTTGAGTTTTGTAATTGGTGGCCTGTGTGTATGCGCACACCCACTTATTTTTTGTTGGGTGTGGGCATGCACACATATACCCACCTCTTGTCTGTGACACTGGTTTTGTAGATGGTTTTTTCATGTGGCTTTATTTATAATCATTGAGTCAGGGATTGCACATATACGTGTATCCACGTGCCCGCATTTATTGTTTTTTGGGGGCGTGGACATACACGCAAGCATATATATATATATATATATATATATATATATATATATATATATATATAATTTTTTTTTTGCACTTTAGTGTTGGGCACTGGCACCTTTTTTTCTGCACTTCAAGCACTTTAATAGGTTTTTTTGAATGTATGTGGCATCTGTGTTAACCAGGAATGTATTTATCTAATGTGTATCAATTTATTTATTAATCATTACTAGTGGGGGTATACATCCATTACAATGGCAGCCTCTGGGAGCTTTTTTAATATCTTTTAATTGTTTTTAATTGTATCCAGCTTGTTGTAATAAAGATAAATAATTTTCATTGGAGACATTGTGGAATATTTTTTGATATATATATGGTGCCCTAGATGGCTTTTTCTTTTTCTTTAATGGTGGTACTTGTTCATGATTGATTGCCAGAGGGCTTAATTGGAGTGCACATAGATGCACTGAATATGTTAGTGCTCATTTGTGGGTATGTATGCAAGTGGAAAAGAATCGCAGAAGGTCAGAAAGACTGTCTATACTGTGCTGAGGAGGGTTACGTTGTTCAGAATTGTCCTAAGAAGTCGGGAAACGTTGCCGCCTAGGTGTAGTCAGAGGTATTACCCTAGGCGAGCAGTCTTTACCTCTAAACAATAATCGTTTGCTCCTCCCTTGTTCCATTACCTGGGAAGGCCAGACCACATCTACAGAGGCATTTGTGGATTCTGGCTCTGCAGCCAATTTTATAGACTATGATTTTGTAAAAAAAATTGGGGATTCCCTTTAGATCGGCAGATTTTGATTACAGCAGTAGATGACTCTCCGTTACAGTGTATACAGCCTCTTTCTCCGACTCCTTTATTGATATGTAATATAGGGGTGTTACACAACTTGGGACATCAAACTTGGAGAAGGACTTAGGAGTACTCATCGACAACAAGTTAAATAATCATACTCAATGCCAAGCCGCTGCAGCTAAAGCTAACAAAATTTTGGGATGCATTAAAAGGGAAATAAAAACTCGAGATGCTAGCATAATATTGCCCCTGTTTAACTCTCTAGTAAGGCCACATCTGGAATATGGAATTCAGTTCTGGGCACCACATTACAAAAAAGATATTGCAGTTTTAGAGCAGGTGCAGAGACGAGCAACAAAATTGATACGTGGGATGGAAGGTCTCGCTTACCAAGAAAGGTCAGATAAACTGGGTTTATTTAGTCTAGAGAAAAGACGCCTTAGAGGAGATCTAATTAACATGTATAAATACATCAGAGGGCAATATAATAGCTTGGCGGATGAGCTTTTTGTCCCTAGGCCTTCTCAAAGGACAAGAGGACATGATCTGCGCATGGAGGAAAAACATTTAGCCATTTATTTAGGAAAGGGTTCTTTAAAGTAAGAGTGATTAAGATGTGGAATGCATTGCCACAGGAAGTCGTTATGGCAAACGCTATACCTGCATTTAAAGGGGGCTTACATGCTTTCCTTGCGTTGAAAGACATCCATGGCTACAATTACTAGGTAATGCCTAATGATGTTGATCCAGGGATTTTATCTGATTGCCATCTGGAGTCGGGAAGGAATTTTTCCCTTTAGGGGCTAATTGGACCATGCCTTGTAAGGGTTTTTTCGCCTTCCTCTGGATCAACAGGGATATGTGAGGGAGCAGGCTGGAGTTGTACTTTGTTCTCTGGTTGAACTCGATGGACATATGTCTTTTTTCAACCAAAATAACTATGTAACTATGTAACAAGGAGAAATTACAGTTATTTGTTCTACAAATGGCAACCTCTACCGTCATTCTTGGTATGACCTGGTTGCAACTCCACTCTCCTCAGATTGACTGGGCTTCAGGTCAGCTACAGAGCTGGTCAACCCATTGTCATCATCATTGTTTGGAGAGAGTTGCTGTTTGCGCTATCAAGGTACAGGTAAAAGGGGTGCCAGTGCAGTACGCAGAATTCGCTGACGTGTTCTGTCCAAAGTCTGCAAAGTCTGCAGATAAACTCCCGCCTCACCGGAGTTTCGACTGTCCCATAGAGCTAAGATCTGGTTGTATGCCTCCGAGAGGGCACCTTTATAATTTGTCAGGGCCTGAGAAGCTGGCAATGCAGGAATACATTAAAGAAAACTTGGCCAAGGGCTTCATCCGTCCTTCACGGTCTCCAGCTGGGGCTGGGTTCTTTTTTGTACAGAAAAAGGACGGTGGCCTTAGACCTTGTATCGACTATCGAGGTCTAAATAAGATCACAGTAAAAAATCTTTATCCGTTGCCTCTGATTGACGATTTGTTTGCTCAGGTAACCAATGCCAGTATCTTCTCTAAGTTAGACCTGAGAGGGGCATACAACCTGGTGCGCATTAGGGACGGTAACGAATGGAAGACGGTGTTCAACACACCCGACGGGCATTACGAGTATCTGGTTATGCCCTTCGGGTTGTGTAACGCCCCTGCCGTCTTCCAGGAGTTAATTAATGAAGTGTTTCAGGAGGTTTTGGGAAAGTTTATGCTAGTGTATCTAGACGACATACTGATTTTCTCTCCTAGTCTGACAGAACATCGTAAACATGTTAAGTTTGTTTTAAGAAGATTAAGACAGAATTTGCTGTATGCAAAACTAGAGAAGTGCCTCTTCGAGGTCACAAAAGTCCCTTTTTTGGGGTACATTATCTCCACTTCTGGTCTCTCCATGGATCCAGAAAAAGTTTCTGCTGTTTTGGAGTGGCCTCAGCCTGTAGGGTTGAAGGCACTCCAAAGATTTCTTGGCTTCGCCAACTACTACAGAAAGTTCGTCAAGGGATTCTCGTCTGTAGTGTCACCCCTTACCAATCTCACCAGAAAAGGGGCTGACACTTATCACTGGTCAGCAGAGGCACAGACCGCCTTTGCCACGTTAAAGAAACTGTTCTGCTCTGCACCCATTCTGAGACACGTTGATGTCACCTTCCCCTTTATTGTTGAGGTCAATGCGTCAGAAATTGGGGTTGGGGCTGTACTGTCTCAGCGCTCTGGTCTTCAGGGCAAATTACACCCCTGTGCCTTCTTCTCTCGTAGGTTTTCCCCTGCCGAGAGGAACTACGATATTAGCAATCGGAAGCTTTTGGCCATTAAGTTAGCCTTTGAAGAATGGCGCCATTGGCTGGAGGGGGCAGAACATACAATCACGGTTTACACAGATCATAAAAACTTGGAGTACATAGAAGGGGCCAAAAGACTTAGTCCCCGACAGGCCCGCTGGTACCTATTCTTTTCAAGGTTCAGATTTATCATAACGTATACACCAGGTAGTAAGAACGTCAAAGCGGACACTCTATCTAGGTGTTTTGAGCCTGAGACAGGTCAGCCTTCAACCCCTGAGACCATCCTACCCCAGAAAGTGGTCTTGGCAGCTGCTGAGACCTGGGAGGACTGGACGGCTACTCTGGGGCCTTACCAACAGGAAATTCCAGAAGGGAAGCCTGAGGGAGTTATGTTCGTACCACTTCCTTTTCGCCTGCAACTCTTATAATTATTCCATTCCCATAAGAATGCTGGGCATCCTGGGGCTGCCCGAACCCAGGATCTACTGGCCAGATGTGTATGGTGGCCTTCAATGGCATTGGATTGTAAAGAGTTTGTGAGAGAGTGTTCAGTTTGTGCTAGGAGTAAACCCTCTCGCCAGGCATCAGTGGGTACATTGCAACCCCTACCAGTGCCAAATGAACCCTGGACTCATTTGTCCATGGACTTTGTCGGAGAACTCCCCAGGTCTGAGGGTAAGACGGTCATTTGGGTGGTAGTTGATAGGTTCAGTAAGATGGCTCATTTCGTCCCTCTGAAAGGACTCCCCTTGGTCCAGGAGTTAGCTGATCTCTTCATTCAGCACGTGTTCCGGCTCCATGGCATTCCGGAAAACGTGGTGTCAGATAGGGGAGTCCAGTTTGTGTCAAAATTCTGGAGAGCCTTTTGCCATCAGTTGGGTATGGACCTTTCATTTTCATCAGGCTACCACCCACAGACCAATGGTCAGACCGAAAGAGTTAACCAGTCCCTTGAACAATTCCTCAGGTGTTATGTAGCAGATGCACAGTCAGATTGGGTAAAGTTTCTGCCATTCGCGGAATTTGCGCACAATAACCTGAAGAGTGCCTCTTCAGGATTTTCCCCTTTTCAGGTGGTATCGGGAAAATCCCCCAAGTTTTTTCCTTTACCTGTGGCATCTACTCCTTTTCCGGCCCTGGAGGATTGGCAAAGGGCATTGAAAGAGATTTGGGTGTTAGTTAAGAGGAATTTGGGAAAAGCTTTCCAGACTCAGAAGAAACAGGCGGATAAGAGGCGGTCTGTAGAGTGGCAGTTTTCTCCAGGGGACATGGTGTGGGTTTCTACTCGGCATTTGGCATTGAAACAACCGTCACCTAAGTTAGGACCCAGATTTGTAGGCCCATACCCGGTGTCCAGGAAGATTAATGATGTCACATATATGATTGATCTCCCAGCCAGCATGAGAGGTGTGAGATAATTTCATGTTTCTTTGTTGAAGCCTGCTGTGCAGGTGGATTCCTCTCCCCTCCCCCCCTGTGATAATTGACGATCAACCTGAGTACGAGATCGAGAAGATTTTGGATTCTCGATTAGTGCAGAATTCTGTACAGTACCTGGTCCATTGGAAGGGGTATGGTCTAGAGGAGAGAACTTGGGTTCTAGATTACCGCATGCATGCCGAGGATCTAAAGAGAGAATTTCATGAGCGATACCCTGAAAAACCATGTAAGAAGTGTCCGGGGTCCACTTCTCAGGGGAGGGGGGTACTGTAAAGCATAGTGGAGATACCGCTGCAACAGGGAGCAGCATGGCGGCTATCTCCGCGTCTCAGCCGGCGGTTTCTGCCGCGCAGGTACATGATGGAGTTTTGCCTGGGACTATGGGACTATGGGACTATGGGAGGCCGCCGCAGAGCTGAGCGACATGGCGGCTGTCCCCGCGTCTCAGCCAGCGGCCTCCGCCGTGCTGTTACATGATGTATCACCAACTGAGCTATAGAGAATGATCACCTGAGGAGCAGATGATTAAGACTATACTGCAGCCAGTGGACACCTGAGGAGCAGGTGTTACAGACAGTGCTGCAAAGGATATTCATTTGAGGAGCAGGTGATTAAGACTTCACTGCAGCCAATGGACTCCTGAGGAGCAGGTGTTACGGACTGTGCTGCAAAGGGTATTCACCTGAGGAGCAGGTGATTAAGACTACACTTTAGCTGCAGGTGGAAAGAGACCTTAGCGTTTTTGCTGCTTATCAATGCAAGGCATTGATAACTATTGCTCTCTGAGGTTGGCTTTGTATACAGAGAAGTGCAGAATACCCAGAGAGTTCCTGATGACACAGAACCACTGGGATATGATTACGGGCTCAAAGGGACCAGAAAGCCCTTCTAATAACATAATGTAATTGCAATCATTGTGGCTTATTTGAGCAGGAAAGATCTCCCATGATTCATCCTGTCTAAACATGTAAAAGGACTGTTTGGTCCTTTTGAACCCTTTATACTTTCCTAGTGCTTCTTGGTCACCATGAACTAACTGGGTATTCAGTAGAGATGTCGCAAACCTCCGATTTTCGGTTCGCGAACCAGGTTCGTGAACGTCCGCGGAAAGGTTCAGTTCGCGGAAAAGTTCGTGAACCACAATAGACTTCAATGGGGAGGCGAATTTTGAAAAATAGAAAAAATTATGCTGGTCACAAAAGTGATGGAAAAGATGTTTCAAGGGGTCTAACACCTGGAGGGGGGCATGGCGGGGTGGGATACATGCCAAAAGTCCCGGCGAAAAATCTGGATGTGACGCAAAGCAGCCTTTTAAGGGCAGAAATCACATTGAATGCTAAATTGCAGGCCTAACGTGCTTTCAAACATCTTGCATGTGTATACATCAATCAGGGAGTGTAATTAGAGTACTGCTTAACACTGACACATCAAACTCACTGTGTAACGCACCGCAAACAGCTGTTTGTGTAGTGACGGCCATGCTGGACTACTGCGCAACATGGCGAGATTGCTCTTCCTCACTCAGTGATGTCAGGTAATGTGTGACTTCCTTCTCAACTTTCCATGGCATTGTTAAAAAGCTTACGTTTTGTTTTTAAATTACATTTTCTACTTGCTGTGTACTTGTTCAGTACCGCTACAATGAGAATCCTGTGGAGGCGGGCAAGTCTGCCATTGTGACCCCGGGTAATGGCCGGGGAATGAGGGGTTTGAATCCGGTGTGGAGCTTGAGCAACGGCTACCACTACACATCCAAGGAGGGCAGCGGGCAGGCATGCACGCCTGCCCGCCCCAAGGTAGTGACCAAAAATAACATTACAGGAGGAGGACTTTCGAGGCCCTGCTGTGTATTTGAAATAAATGTACTTTAAATCCTTTAACGAGAACCAGTTATGGCGGGCAAAGATGACACCACATTCCTTTCACGAGAATCATATGGAGGTGGGCAAGTCTGCCATTTGTGACCCCGGGTAATGGCCGGGGAATGAGGGATGGAATCCGGTGTGGAGCCTGAGAAACGGCTACCACTACACATCCAAGGAGGGCAGCAGGCAGGCATGCACGCCCGCCCCGAGGTAGTGACCAAAAATAACAATACAAGAGGCGAACTTTCGAGGCCCTGCTGTGTATTTGAAATGAATTAACTTTAAATCCTTAAACGGGAATCCGTTATGGAGGGCAAGTCTGCCATTGTCACCGCGGGGAATGAAGGTTGGATTCCGGCCCGAAGTGGGAGACTGCTGAGACCCATGCTGTAGTTGCCCTGACCGTGCTTTGCAGACCAGGCATCTGTGGTCAGATGGACCCTTGAGCCAGCGGAAGACAAACCAAGTCGAAAGCATTTGCCAAGAATGTTTTACGGAGGGCAAGTTTTTTGCCCTTTTTTTAAATTTTTTGAAAATGATAGATGGTTGTATTTTTAAATTGTTTGAAAGTTTAGATGGTTGTACTTTTAAATTGTTTGAAAGTTTAGATGGTTGTATTTTTAAATTGTTTGAAAGTTTAGATGGTTGTATTTTTAAATTGTTTAAAAGTGTATCCATTCTTCCTCCCCCCAGCCACGAACAATACCATGGGAACGTGGAGCAGCAGAAGCCCCCTGTGACGGCTGCCGCGGTTGTTCTCCGCGGCTTGTCTTTTGAGGGGTGCTGCTTTTCCTCAGGTGTTCTTGCCATAGCTGTTTGTGCCTTCTCTCCAGGTGCCTTTGTAAAGCACTTGTCCCTACGTGACAGTTGGCCTTTCCACGGCTCAATTTTTGCTGGCAGAGACAACAGATGGCTTTGCTCCGATCTGAGACACACACGTTAAAAAATTTCCAAACCGCTGAGCCCCCCTGGGGTGATGGCGCTACGGTGGCATCAGCAGCTGAGGTTGAAGGGCATGTTGGCTGTCTGGCCATAGCGGGCGATACATGGCGCCGGACACTGCCCCCAGCTGTTTCTGAGGACGAGCTCCCTCTTGTATTGCGTTCCGGAGTTGGAGCCTGATCAACGTCTACCACCACACATCCAGGCAAGGAGGGAGGCAGGCAGGCATGCACGCCGGCCCCGAGTTAGTGACCAAAAATAACAATACAGGACTCAGTAGGACCTTTTGCGGCCCTAATTGAAATGAATTACCTTTAAATCCTTTAACGGGAATCCGTTATGGAGGGCAAGTCTGCCATTGTCACCGCGGGGAATGAAGGTTGGATTCCGGCCCGAAGTGGGAGTCTGCTGAGACCCATGCTGTAGCTGCCCTGACCGTGCTTTGCAGACCAGGCATCTGTGGTCAGATGGACCCTTGAGCCAGCGGAAGACAAATCAAGTCGAAAGCATTTGCCAAGAATGTTTTACGGAGGGCAAGTTTTTTTGCCCTTTTTAAAAAAAATTTGAAAATGATAGATGGTTGTATTTTTAAATAGTTTGAACGTTTAGATGGTTGTATTTTTAAATAGTTTGAAACTGTATCCATTCAAGTGCAAGTTATGCAGTGACTGCCAGGTATAATGTGCAGTCACAGATGCAGTGAAAGGTATGCAGTGACTGCAAACAGCCGTTTGTGTAGTGACGGCCGTGCTGGACTGGTGCGCACCATGACGAGAGTGCAGGTGATGGTGGCTTTTCAGCCCGTATGCTCGCCTGGCTGATGTAGCTGAATGACAGAACAGTGACTGTCCAGCTGATCAAATTTGGTCTGACCACAATGAAGCAACGACCTTATTAACTTTTGTGTGCCACCCCCACCCGAGACACTCAAATAGCCGGCGGTCATTGCTTCATTGTGATGCGCAAGCCCCTTCACCGCGGCAAGGTAATGATCACGAAGGGGGATGGGCACATGTACACGCACCAGAAAAATTAGTGTAGCGGCCGCTGCTAGCAGCGGCCTTAAAAATTCAGGAATCCGCCTAGAGTCCTGGATCCTGTTGGTAGTGGCGGAGAAGGCAGTCAAGCGGCTTGCAGGCAGAGATGCTGTGTGTGGGGACTGACTTACTCTTCGGTCGTGCAGTAGCCCTCCGTGATCCATTCCTCATTCATTTTGATAAAGGTCAGGTACTGAACACTGTCGTGACTTAGGCGACTTCTCTTCTCAATAACTATGCCTCCAGCTGCACTGAAGGTCCTTTCTGACAGGACGCTTGCGGCAGGGCAAGAGAGAAGTTGTATGGCAAATTGGGACAGCTCTGGCCACAGGTCAAGCCTGCGCAACCAGTAGTCCAAGGGTTCATCGTCGCTTTTCGCAGAGTCTACATCCACACTCAAGGCCAGGTAGTCGGCTACCTGCCGGTCCAGGCGTTGGTGGAGGGTGGATCCGGGTGGATCCGGAAGGACTATGACGAGGAGTTGGACTAAAGAACGTCCGCATGTCCGACATCACCCTGAGATCCCTGGAGCGTCCTGTTCTTGCCTGCGTGGACTTGGGAGGAGGAGGGTTACTGCCAGTGGTACCTTGATTGCGTTGTGCAGCCACATCACCCTTAAATGCATTGTAAAGCATCATCGACAGCTTGTTCTGCAAGTGCTGCATCCTTTCCGCCTTTTGTTGAGTTGCTAAGAGGTCCGCCACTTTGTGCCTGTACCGAGGGTCTAGTAGCGTGCCCACCCAGTACAGGTCATTCGTCTTGAGTTTTTGATACGAGGGTCCCTCAACAGGCTGGACAACATGAAAGAGGACATCTGCACAAAGCTGGATGCAGACGTACTCTCCATCTCCTCTTGCTCTTCCTCAGTGACGGGATGCAACTCCTCTTCCTCCCCCCAGCCACGAACAATACCACGGGAACGTGGAGCAGCAGAAGCCCCCTGTGATGGCTGCCGCGGTTGTTCTCCTTCCGCTGCCTCTTCCTCCTCCACAGAAACACCTTCCTCATCATCACCATCATCAGAGTCTGACTCCTCTCCTTCCCCACACGACTCCTCTTCTTCCTCCTCCTCCCCCCTCTGTGCTGCCGCCGGTGTTGTGGAAACATCGGGTTCGTGTGTAAATGGCTCCCACGACTCCTGCTGCCCTAACTCTTCTTGTTCACGCTCCTCCACAGCTGTATCCACCACTCTACGCACGGCACGCACCAGGAAGTAGGCGTAGGGGATCAAGTTGCTGATGGTGCCCTCATCGCGACTCACCAGTTTGGTCACCTCCTCAAAGGGCTCCATGACCCTGCATGCATTTTGCATCAGTGTCCAGTTGTTGGGCCACAACATCCCCATCCTCCCAGATTGTGTCCTTGTACTGTAATGATACAGGTACTGGGTGACGGCTTTCTCCTGGTCTAGCAGGCGAGAGAACATCAGCAGGGTGGAATTCCAGCGAGTCGGGCTATCGCAAATCAGGCGTCTCACCGGCAAGTTGTTTCTACGCTGAATGTCCGCAAAGCGTGCCATGGCCTTGTAAGAGCACCTGAAATGCCCACACAACTTCCTGGCCTGCTTCAGGACGTCCTCTAAGCCTGGGTACTTGGACACAAATCTTTGCACGACCAGATTAAGGACATGTGCCATGCAGGGTATGTGTGTCAGCTTTCCCAAATTCAACGCAGCAATGAGATTGCTGCCGTTGTCACACACCACGTTGCCGATCTCAAGCTTGTGCGGGGTCAGCCATTGCTCCACCTGTTTGTTAAGAGCAGCCAGGAGAGCTGCTCCAGTGTGACTCTCCGCTTTCAGGCAAGACATGTCTAACACTGCATGACACCGTCGCACCTGGCATGCAGCATAGGCCCTGGGGTGCTGGGGCTGTGTAGCTGGAGAGGAGATGGCGGCACCAGCCAAGGAAGAGGAGGAGGATGACAACAGCGAAGCGGTGATAGCAGGTGGAGAGGAGGTGGCTGGAGGCCTGCCTGCAAGCCGTGCGGGTGTGACAAGTCGGTCCTCTGCGCAGCCACGTACTCCCTGCTTGCTGCCATCAGTCACCAGGTTGACCCAATGGGCTGTGTATGTAATGTAGTGGCCCTGCCCGTGCTTGGAAGACCAGGCATCCGTGGTCAGGTGGACCCTTGACCCAACACTGTGTGCCAGAGATGACACCACTTGCCTCTCAACTGCATGGTACAGTTTGGGTATGGCCTTTTGTGAAAAATAATTGCGGCCTGGTATCTTCCACTGCGGTGTACCAATGGCCACAAACTTACGGAAAGCCTCCGACTCCACCAGCTTGTATGGTAATAGCTGGCGAGCTAATAGTTCCGCCACGCCAGCTGTCAGACGCCGGGCAAGAGGGTGACTGGCAGACATTTGCTTCTTCCGCTCAAATACTTCCTTCACGGACAGCTGGGTACTGCTGTGGGCAGAGGAGAAGGAACCGCTGAAGGGAAGAGGCAGTGTGAAGGAGGGTGGCTGTGAAGGTGCAAGGGAGAAAGTGGATGAAGACGATGCACCTGAAGGAGTAAGAGGAGAAGGAGGGTGGCTTGTCTTTTGAGGGGTGCTGCTTTTCCTCAGGTGTTCTTGCCATAGCTGTTTGTGCCTTCTCTCCAGGTGCCTTCGTAAGGCACTTGTCCCTACGTGAGAGTTAGCCTTTCCACGGCTCAATTTTTGCTGGCAGAGACAACAGATGGCTTTGCTCCGATCTGAGACACACACGTGAAAAAATTTCCAAACCGCTGAACCCCCCTGGGGTGATGGCGCTACGGTGGCATCAGCAGCTGACGTTGAAGGGCATGTTGGCTGGCTGGCCATAGCTGGTGATACATGGCGCCGGACACTGCCCCCAGCTGTTTCTGAGGACGAGCTCCCTCTGCTTCTATCATGGAGTCGTCTCCTCCTACTCCTCTCTGACTCCTCCTCTGAACTGTCCCCCTGGTCATCTCCTCTACCGGGAACATATGTGGTATCCGTATAATCGTCATCATAATCCTCCTGGCCAGCTGCGCTTTCCTCAGACACCTCCTCAAGTGCACCAACTTCAGGTGGTCCACCATCATCCCCATCCACACACGTTACGTCCATACTATCGCCACCTAACTCAGACGTATGAGGTGGTGTACATGCGCCTTCTTGTTGTTGTTGCAGTAGTGGCTGGGAATCAGTGATTTCACCACCACCACCAAATAACTCCTGCGAAGTGTCAAATGCAGCGGATGTGGTGCTTGTTGTAGCGCTGGTGGCTGCGGGAGATGAGGTGTTCTGTGTTAAATACTCAAGCACCTCCTCACGATTTTGGGAAGTGATGGCACGTGCCTTCTTCTGAGCACTGTATTTTGGGGCAGGTCCGCACGAAATCACAGCAACACCACCTTGCACAGCCACAGACCTGCCGGTGCCTGGTGGCCTTCCTCTGGGTCTGCCTCTACCTCTTCCTCTACCTGGTTTGTCCATTTTGTCCATCTCGGGGGTATGCTAGCTATATGCAGTGAGGTGGGTTCTCACTCAACACAACAGGTAGTTAGATGCAGTGAGCTGGGTTCACTGAACACAACAGGTAGTTAGATGCAGTGAGCTGGGTTCACTGAACAGTAAAGGTACTTAAGATGCAGTGAGGTGGGTTCTCACTCAACACAACAGGTAGTTAGATGCAGTGAGGTGGCCAGGTGGGTTCTCACTCAACACAACAGGTAGTTAGATGCAGTGAGCTGGGTTCACTCAACACAACGCTAGGTATATGCAGTGATGAGGTGGGTTAGGTAAACACAACAGGTACTGGGTAGTTAGATGCAGTGAGCAGGGTTCACTGAACAGTAAAGGTACTTAAGATGCAGTGAGGTGGGTTCACACTCAACACAACAGGTAGTTAGATGCAGTGAGCTGGGTTCACTCAACACAACGCTAGGTATATGCAGTGATGAGGTGGGTTAAGTAAACACAACAGGTACTGGGTAGTTAGATGCAGTGAGCTGGGTTCACTCAACACAAAGCTAGGTATATGCAGTGATGAGGTGGGTTAAGTAAACACAACAGGTACTAGGGTATATGCAGTACTGGGTAGTACAATGTGCAGCTCACTGTCACACACACAGGTAGTCACTGCATGTGCTGGGCTGCTGGCAGTGGCACACACAATATCAATTAGCAATAGCAAGGCTGTGCATGCAACAAAAGTGTCAGTTTGACACACAGAAAAAAAAATGTACAGGATGAGCTCAGAAAAGAGCTGTTGCTGGGTGCTTTAAAAGCAACAATAATCAGTCAGGAGCAAGCAAAGCAGCCTAGAACCTAACTAATCTGTCCCTAGGAGAAAAAGTCTGCAGCAGCTGTCCCTTTTCTCTCTCTAGCAGGCACACGAGTGAGGCTAATGGCCGCCGGACCCTGCCTTATATAAGGGGGGGTGGGACTCCAGGGGCCTGAATGGCTACAATGTGCCTGCTGACTGTGATGCAGAGGGTCAAAGTTGACCCTCTTAGTGCATTATGGGGCGAATCGAACTTCCGCAAAAGTTCGCCTGGTGCAGGCGAACGTGAACCCCCTAAGTTCGCCTGGAACCGTTCACCGGCGAACCGTTCGCTACAGCTCTAGTATTCGGTACAACACCTGTACAAAGGAATGCATCCCACATAGCACCTTTGATCTCAGCAGGATGCTTGCCTACTTTTTGTTGGGTCACTAAATTACAGTTAACCTTATGTCAGAAATACAAATGCAAAAACCACTTGCTTCTGCCTGCGTCCCCAAAAGTCTTACTAAAACTGACCCTTGCATAATTTTCCTGCTAAAATCTCTTTGAATACTCAAAAAAATGGAAATAAGAAGTAGAAGTGCTAAACAGTTATTCTCATCACCTAGTTCACATAATGCCACAACCAAAACACATTCCTCCCCACCCATCTCCTATAATACTGTACACCTATGTTTTTCAGGTTCAGTGTCTTCACTGTTCTGAACACTGCACAATTTCTGTCCAATCCAGGATCCATCTCTTCTCGGTGTGACTGATTTCCCATAAATTTACTGATATTCTACTATAGTGCATAATGAATATCAGAATTACCAATATTCTATTACCATTATTTTACACCGATTTTTACTTCTTAAAGTACTCTTGCAGGCTTCTTACACTCTCAGCCCCTTCAGAAAGGACACTTTTTTATGAGGATGGTGTAGACACAGCAGAAAATGGATTTGCAAGAATGGTGGAAGAGGTTGTCCATGCCAAACTGGAACATCTATCCTTATACGGGGTGGGGACCCTTGGTACCATTTGTCAACATACAATGCTGATTTACCAGGTCGTCCAGTCATTTTGGAGACAGTAAACACTTTCAGACATACACTTAACAATTAACAACTTCATAAAAGTGTCACTTAGCTAAATTGTTAGCTGAAGTATGTGGGTAAATACTTATGTGTAGGAATCACCCTCACTTATTAGAATTGAAGAACTTATGCTTCATACACACTTGAGATAAAAGTCTTTGGAAAATGAAAGATCACAGACCAATTTTACCCCCTTCCATGTAGTATGAGAGCCATACCTACACAGTCTATTCTATGGAGCTGCACTCTCCATCAGATACAATCTTTGCAAGATGCTGCACACAAAGATGCCCGTACACACTCAAAAGATCATTATCTGCAAAAGATCTGTTCCTGCAAAAAATCCATTCCTGCAAAATGCATTCATAGTCTATGAGATCTGCAGATCCTCATACACACTTGGTTTAACAGACAATCATCTGCAGATCATCTGCAGATCAGATCCACCAGGATGGATTTTCAGATCTGCAGATGATTGCCAGATATGCAGATGAAGTCTGTTAAACCAAGTGTGTATGAGGATCTGCAGATCTCATAGACTATGAATGCATTTTGCAGGAATGGATTTTTTGCAGTAACAGATCTTTTGCAGATAATGATCTTTTGTGTCTGTACAGCATCTGTGTGTGCAGCATCTTGCAAAGATTTCTGTCGATGGGGAGTGCAGCTCCATAGAATAGACTGTGTAGAGCATGGCTCTCATACTACATGGAAGGGGGTAAGATTTCTGTCTGATGGGGAGTTCAGCTCCATAGAATAGACTGTGTAGGTGTGGCTCTCATACTACATGGAATTGGGTAAAATTGGTCTGTGATCTTTCATTTACAAAGACTTTTATCTCAAGTGTGTATGAAGCATAACGCTATAAGGGTGGTAAAAGATTGTCTAAAAAAAAGAAACACAATTCAGATAAAGCTACCTTGTTTGTTTGTTTGTTTGTTTGTTGGTTGGTTGGTTTTAAAATGTCAAAGCTTGTCTTCTGCTTTAATTAAGGAAACAAATTATTTTTCTTGTAATTAGTTTGGAGATAAATCATGTCGTATTCACATGTTTTACATTTTTAGAATTTTTTGCTATGGTGGTCCTCTGTAACATTCAGGCAAATCCTAATTGGAGACGCAAGAGAGACACTTCCCAAATAGCTGAACCGCATTTCAGCACCAGGGAACAGCGGGTACTGAGTGCAGACTCCTGGGATCTTAAATGCAAATGCTGGGATAGGCGAGGCAGCTTTGAATAGTGGTAAACTGAAACTGCAGTGCATTCACCTCCCCCACCTAGTCTTGAGGGTATAGGTAACAACGGCGATGATAAAACAAGGACTTAAAGAGAAACCGTGACAAAGAATTGAACTTCATCCCAATCAGTAGCTGATACACCCTTTTACATGAGAAATCTATTCCTTTTCACAAACGGATCATCAGGGGGCGCTGTATGGCTGATATTGTGGTGAAACCCCTCCCACAAGAAACTCTGAGGACCATAGTCCTAGCAGTTTCCTGTCTGTGAACCTTGTTGCATTGTGAGAAATAGCTGTTTACAGTAGTAAAAATGTCACCATGTGATAAATGTCAGAATGTAAATCAGGGAGAGGAAAGCTTTTACAATGGGCAAACCATGACTAAATCATTTATACATAATTATTGTAAAAATGAAGCACTTTTTTAATTACATTATTTTCACTGAAGTTCCTCTTTAACCACTTCCCGACCGCCGCATGTACAAATGGCGACCAGGAAGGGGATCCCGCAAGGACCGCCGCATGTACAATTGGCGGCGGTCCTTGTACGGGCATGGGCGGAGCGATCGCGTCATTCATGATGCGATCCTCCGCCGGGGACTGGCTCCGCCCCCCTCGCGCTGTAACCCGTCGGCCGTTCGGAAGCGCTGGCGGGTTACTAGCACCCGGATCGCCGCATACAAAGTGTATAATACACTTTGTAATGTATAAAAAGTGTATTATACAGGCTGCCTCCTGCCCTGGTGGTCCCAGTGTCCGAGGGACCACCAGGGCAGGCTGCAGCCACCCTAGTCTGCATTCTGTGTGTAACTCGGATATACGGAGAGTGACACGAGATGTGGCAGTTCCGGCGCGACGCGGTACGTTCCCTTGTTTGGAGTGCAATTGTTGCAACTCAATCATAAAGGGTAATTATATTTCGCATCCCCGAACGGGTAAAAAAATGTTTATCACGAATCGTTATTTTTGTTACACGACCTTTGTGGTGTATGGCCTGAAATGTCCATGCGGTCTGGTCTACATCGGTAAGACCAGATGCATGGCAAAATGATGGCAAAGATTCAACAGCACAAACAGGCTATCACCAATCTTGCTGCTGGGAAAACTCAGTATGATACTCCTGTAGCCAGGCATTTTGTACAGGCTGGACATGCAGTGTCCCAATTGAGATGGTTTATTATTGATTCTATCCCGCCACTCAAGAGGGGAGGCAATAGGGATAGACTGCTTTTGCAACGCGAAGCTAAATAGATATGGAGATTTGACTGTATTTATCCTAGGGGTCTAAATGAGAATAATAATCTAGCTTGTTTTTTGAGAATTTTCTTGCAGGGGGGACTCCACGGAAGAATAACGGACTTGACGCGTCTGTTAGATAAGTTCTTGTTTCAGGAGTTAATCTTTTGTAATATCATGCAATTGCTTCTAAAAAATGTTTGTGAGGATTTTGTATAATTATGCACTCATGTGTATCCTCAGTGTTCTCAGGGTAGACATGTATGTGTAGTTCCCTGATTTGGGGTTTTAAATTTTGTAATAATTTGCATATTTGGTCATTTCCTGGGTGGTGGGTATATATTGCTCTGTGTTGATGATGGGCGGTACACCTGAGGAAGGGCTCCGCCCGAAACATGTAGTGTTATCGCCTGCTCCAATACAGCTTGTTGCTGCATCCAGCTCCAGAGTGCCATGTCTTTCTTTATCGTTCTAGTCTGCACCTAAGCACATTGATTTCCCCCCCCCTGCCCCCTGATCGCCCACAGCACCCCTCAGACCCCCCCCCCCCTGCCCACCCCCCAGACCCCTGTTTGCACCCAATCACCCACCTAATCACCCATCAATCACTCCCTGTCACTATCTGTAAACTCTATTTTTTTTATGCCCTAAACTGCCCCCTGCTCCCTCCTGATCACCCCCCCACCCCTCAGATTCTCCCCAGACCCCCCCAGACCCCCCGCCCTGTGTACTGTATGCATCTATCCCCCTGATCACCTGTCAATCACCTGTCAATCACCCGTCAATCACCCATCAATCACCCCCTGTCACTGCCACCCATCAATCAGCCCCTAACCTGCCCCTTGCAGGCAATCTGATCACCCACCCACACCAATAGATCGCCCGCGGATCCGACGTCAGATCACCTCCCAAGTGGATTGTTTACATCTGTTCTCTACCCTAAACACCCACTAATTACCCATCAATCACCCCCTGTCACTGCCACCCATCAATCAGCCCCTAACCTGCCCCTTGCAGGCAATCTGATCACCCACCCACACCAATAGATCGCCCGCAGATCTGACGTCAGATCACCTCCCAAGTGCAGTGTTTACATCTGTTCTCTACCCTAAACACCCACTAATTACCCATCAATCACCCCCTATCACCACCTGTCACTGTTACCCATCAGATCAGACCCTAATCTGCCCCTTGCGGGCACCCAACCACCTGCCTACATGCTCAGATTGCCCTCAGACCCCCCCTTATCAATTCGCCAGTGCAATATTTACATCTGTTCTTCCCTGTAATAACCCACTGATCACCTGTCAATCACCTGTCAATCACCCATCAATCACCCCCTGTCACTGCCACCCATCAATCACCCCCTGTCACTGCCACCCATCAATCAGCCCCTAACCTGCCCCTTGCGGGCAATCTGATCACCCACCCACACCAATAGATCGCCCGCAGATCCGACGTCAGATCACCTCCCAAGTGCAGTGTTTACATCTGTTCTCTACCCTAAACACCCACTAATTACCCATCAATCAGCGCTGCGTAATATGTTGGCGCTTTATAAATACAACAAATAAATAAATAAATCACCCCCTGTCACTGCTACCCATCAGATTAGACCCCTATCTGCCCCTAGGGCACTCAATCACCCGCCCACACCCTCAGAACGCCCTCAGACCCCAGCCATGATCACCTCGCCAGTGCATTGCTTGCATCTATTCCCCCCTCTAATCACACCTTGAGACACCCATCAATCACCTCCTGTCACCCCCTAGCACACCTACTCATCAGATCAGGCCCTAATTTGCCCCGTGTGGGCTCCTGATCACTCGGCCAAACCCTCAGATCCCCCTCAGACCCCCTTCCGATCACCTCCCCAGTGCATTGATTGCATCTATTTTCCCCTCTAACCACCCCCTGAGACACCCATCAATCACCTCCTGTCTCCCCCCTAGCACTCCTATCCATCAGATCAGACTCAATACAACCTGTCATCTAAAAGGAAATCCTGCTTATGACCGGTTCCACAAAATTCGCCCCCTCATAGACCACCTGTCATCAAAATTTGCAGATGCTTATACCCCTGAACAGTCATTTTGAGACATTTGGTTTCCAGACTACTCACGGTTTTGGGCCCGTAAAATGCCAGGGCGGTATAGGAACCCCACAAGTGACCCCATTTTAGAAAAAAGACACCCCCAAGGTATTCTGTTAGGTGTATGACGAGTTCATAGAAGATTTTATTTTTTGTCAAAAGTTAGCGGAAATTGATTTTTATTGTTTTTTTTCACAAAGTGTCATTTTTCACTAACTTGTGACAAAAAATAAAATCTTCTATGAACTCACCATACACCTAACAGAATACCTTGGGGTGTCTTCTTTCTAAAATGGGGTCACTTGTGGGGTTCCTATACTGCCCTGGCATTTTAGGGGCCCTAAACCGTGAGGAGTAGTCTAGAAAACAAATGCCTCAAAATGACCTGTGAATAGGACGTTGGGCCCCTTAGCGCACCTAGGCTGCAAAAAAGTGTCACACATGTGGTACCGCCGTACTCAGGAGAAGTAGTATAATGTGTTTTGGGGTGTATTTTTACACATACCCATGCTGGGTGGGAGAAATATCTCTGTAAATGGACAATTTTGTGTAAAAAAAATCAAACAATTGTCATTTACAGAGATATTTCTCCCACCCAGCATGGGTATGTGTAAAAATACACCCCAAAACACATTATACTATTTCTCTTGAGTACGGCGGTACCATATCAAAAAATACAAGTGCCATCACTCTGCAGGCTGATAATGAAAAAAACACTTTATTCGTAGAAAACTGACACACATGGAGGTTGTATAAAAACCATTAAAAAAGCACTGGAGCGCTCCAATTTCAAACATGCAGCAGTCACACTCTCAATTCACCAACCATACGGGGGTACCGGTATAACTAACTGGACATCCACCCTGCAGAAGGGGCTGAATGACAGAGCGGTAATGCAGGCCGTCTGTGAAGTGTCAATTACTGGCCAGGGATAACAATGGCATCCAATTATCGGCAAACAATGAGTGAGGACTCTTCACCCGCAATGCGGGACTCACCACTCTCCATTCAATTGTCGCTCTTGGGTAGTTGCTGTGCGCACAGCCGAGGCTTTCAAGTCTTCACCGGCCCTCAATCCAGTTGGAGAGGTACCCGGCCACGTGAAGCCAGGGACAGGCCAGCCACGCCAAAGAAGATCCCTGCGCAGAGACACTCGGAACGCTTCAGAACAGCATGCGGGTTTGGTGCCCCGCCCACCTACGCGTTGTGTCCGCCTTCTACGGACTTCAACTGGGTGTAGCTGGTAAGGGAAGAAAACACTCCTCCTTAAATCTGCGTGTCAGACTGGTTGCCCTCAAGCAGCCTCTCACTTCCTCTTCCGCCTGTAAAGTCCAACATCCCGTTTTCTGCTCTGTATGCACAACACAGTGCGCAGCCCTGCGGATGTATACTAGGCTTCCAATCAGGTAGGATCAGTGAAAAATCGTCTTTCCGACTTCAGCATAAAAATGTTGGTCATAATGACAAAGGGAGTTCCATATGGTGGCCCTCAGGTGTATTATTTACAGGAAGGGTGCAAAATCCAGGTCACTATTTAAGCCTGCTGGTTCCAGAGCATTTAGTATGTATATCCAGCGGCTTTCTTTTTGCAATAGAATTCTCTCTCTATCACCTCCTCTACCCTTATTGGGCAGTTTATAGATGCCCCTAAATTTAAGGCCAGTTGGATCGCTTTTGTGTGCCACTCCAAAATGCTCCGCTACCACACTCCTGAATTGCCCATTTTCCTGCATCCCACATCTAATATCACTCAGATGTTGTCCAATGCGTTTCTTTAGCGCCTTTGTGGTCATGCCCACGTAAATCTTTCCACATGGGCAGGTAAGCTGGTATATAACCCATTCAGATCTACAATTAATAAAACACCTGATTTCCCATTCTCTATCCCCTGCTGAATTCAGGAACGTCTTAGTCACATCCACATGCGCACATACAGAGCATCCTCCACATCTGAACATCCCATTGGGGGCCCGACCCCCTAACCAAGTATCGGGAACTTTTGCCATCACCTGAGAGTGTACCAAGGTATCCCTCAGGTTTGGCGCCCTACGTGCCACCATCAATGGTCTCTCTCCCACTATTTTTGACACATCAGGGTCAGTGAGTAATACCCCCCAATGTCTGCTCAAAATTTCCCGGATTTTTTGCCATTGGGCATTATAGGGGCTGATAAACCGAGTCACATTTGAGGCATTCCTCCCATCTCTAATTTTGTCTCCTAAGAGGCTTTGCCGGGGTGTTTGAATAGCTCTGTCAATACTGGAGCACAGGATGTCATGTCTATAACCTCTGTTACGCAAACGCTCGTATAGCGTCTTCGCTTCTAAACCAAAATCATCGTCCCGCGAACAGTTCCGACGGATCCGTAAAAATTGGCCCGTAGGTATACCGTTTTTAAGGTTTCGTGGATGATGGCTGGTGGCGTGGAGAAGGGTATTTCCCGCTGTCGGCTTGCGGAAGGTCCTAGTTACCAGGCTTTCTCCCTCCATCCAGATCCAAAGATCCAGAAAGGAAATACCCGATAAACTAAATGTGTACGTGAGGTTGATGTTCCTCTCATTTTTGTTGAGCAGATCAATTAACTTCTCCAACTTCACCTCACCACCACTCCACACCACCAGCACATCATCCATATACCTGAGCCACACTCGGACATATCGTTCAAACATCTCCGTGACATAGACATCCTGGCGCTCCCATAGGCCCAGGTGTAGACAGGCATAGGCAGGTGCGCACGCCGCGCCCATCGACGTGCCGCGCACCTGCCTATAATGGGAGCCACCAAAAAGAAAACAATTGTGCTCCAGTATAAACCGCATGGCTCGGCAGATGAAATCATTATGAGCGGTACCACATGTGTGGCACTCTTTTACACCCTAAGTACGCGAAGGGGCTCAAAGTCCAATGAGTACCTTTAGGATTTCACAGGTCATTTTGCGACATTTGGTTTCAAGACTACTCCTCACGGTTTAGGGCCCCTAAAATGCCAGGGCAGTATAGGAACCCCACAAATGACCCCATTCTAGAAAGAAGACACCCAAAGGTATTCCGTTAGGAGTATGGTGAGTTCATAGAAGATTGTATTTTTTGTCACAAGTTAGCAGAAAATGACGCTTTGTGAAAAAAAACAATTAAAATCAATTTCCGCTAACTTGTGACAAAAAATAAAATCTTCTATGAACTCACCATACTCCTAACGGAATACCTTGGGGTGTCTTCTTTCTAAAATGGGGTCATTAGTGGGGTTCCTATACTGCCCTGGCATTTTAGGGGCCCTAAACCGTAAGGAGTAGTCTTGAAACAAAAATGACCTGTGAAATTCTAAAGGTACTCATTGGACTTTGGGCCCCTTAGCGCAGTTAGGCTGCAAAAAGTGCCACACATGTGGTATCGCCGTACTCAGGGGAAGTAGTATAATGTGTTTTGGGGTGTATTTTTACACATACCCATGCTGAGTGGGAGAAATATCTCTGTAAATGGACAATTGTGTGTAAAAAAAAAATCAAACAATTGTCATTTACAGAGATATTTCTCCCACCCAGCATGGGTATGTGTAAAAATACACCCCAAAACACATTATACTACTTCTCCCGAGTACGGCAATACCACATGTGTGGCACTTTTTTGCAGCCTAACTGCGCTAAGGGGCCCAAAGTCCAATGAGCACCTTTAGGCTTTACAGGGGTGCTTACAATTAGGCACCCCCCAAAATGCCAGGACAGTAAACACACCCCACAAATTACCCCATTTTGGAAAGTAGACACTTCAAGGTATTCAGAGAGGAGCATAGTGAGTCCGTGGCAGATTTCATTTTTTTGTCGCAAGTTAGCAGAAATGGAAACTTTTTTTTTTTTCTTGTTGTCACAAAGTGTCATTTTCCGCTAACTTATGACAAAAAAATAAAATCTTCTATGAACTCACCATGCCTCTCAGTGAATACTTTGGGATGACTTCTTTCCAAAATGGGGTAATTTGGGGGGTATTTATACTATCCTGGAATTCTAGCCCCTCATGAAACATGACAGGTGGTCAGAAAAGTCATAGATGCTTAACCTGCTGAGCGGTCTGGACGAGCTCAGCTCGTCCAACACCGCCAGAGGCTGCCGCTCAGGCCCTGTTGGGCCGATTTTAATGAAATAAAAAGCAGCACACGCAGCCGGCACTTTGCCAGCCGCGTGTGCTGCCTGATCGCCGCTGCAGCGCGGCGATCCGCCGCGTGCAGCGGCGAAAGAGGGTCCCCCCAGCCGCCCGAGCCCAGCGCAGCCGGAACAAACAGTTCCGGCCAGCGCTAAGGGCTGGATCGGAGGCGGCTGACGTCAGGACGTCGGCTGACGTCCATGACGTCACTCCGCTCGTCGCCATGGCGACGAGGTAAGCGAAACACGGAAGGCCGCTTATTGCGGCCTTCCGTGTTACTTCTGGCCGCCGGAGGCGATCGGAAGAACGCCTCCGGAGCGCCCTCTAGTGGGCTTTCATGCAGCCAACTTTCAGTTGGCTGCATGGAATAGTTTTTTTTTTATTTAAAAAAAACCCTCCCGCAGCCACCCTGGCGATTTAATCAGAACGCCAGGGTGGTTAAAAATGGGAAAAATCACTTTTTGCACCATAGTTTGTAAACGCTATAACTTTTACCCAAACCAATCAATATAGGCTGAATGGGTTTTTTTTTATTAAAAACATGTTTGTCCACATTTTTCGTGCTGCATGTATACAGAAATTTTACTTTATTTGAAAAATGTCAGCACAGAAAGTTAAAAAAATAATTTTTTTGACAAAATTCATGTCTTTTTTGATGAATATAATAAAAAGTAAAAATCGCAGCAGCAATCAAATAGCACAAAAAGAAAGCTTTATTAGTGACAAGAAAAGGAGCCAAAATTCATTTAGGTGGTAGGTTGTATGAGCGAGCAATAAACTGTGAAAATTGCAGTGGTCTGAATGGAAAAAAAGGGTTGGGTCCTTAAGGGGGGTAAAGCCCACGGTCCTCGAGTGGTTAAGTGACATAAATAACACATTCATTGTACAGTATAAGATTATCACAAAACGTTATCAAGGTAAGGTAACAGATTCTTTCATGACTTAAGATATGGAGAGAAGTGGAATAAAATATGAATTGATGTTGGGAGATATGTTTTCCCATGCCTCATTATTTCTTGGTAGAAAGTAGTGCCATAAGATGCATATTGTACATTTTAATTCACTATTTTATACTGTTTATCGTGAACTGTACTGGCAGGGAAATTTGCACCAACACTGGTCACAGCTGATTTGAGTTACTGAATAACATGGATGTAAGGCTTGGTGGTGTATTCTCCACAGTCAGCATGCAACGCATGAGCTGACGTGGAGGAAGTACACACACTAGCACAAGGAAACAGGCTATCCCTAGTATAGTGGAGGGGAGGACTGACTCCAATAGGAGATTGTGGCGCACAGAGCCGGTGCAGATCCGACAGCCACAAACAATACTTTCGCTATAACGTCTCAGCGCAAAGTAGCGCTGAGCGCATAAACCAGAACTGAGGAGATCAGGACAGGTAGACAGAATGAACGCTTGCTAGCTAGCCGCTACTTAGTGACAGCAAGCGTCCACAACAAGACAGACTGGAATGAGGCAGCCAATGCGTTGCAGCGATGGCGTGCCTCACAAAGACAGGACAGGATAGTCAGGAAATAGCAGGATCAAGATAGATGAACGTAACACAGACAAAAATACAATAAGTATGTTTTCCTAGCGTATTACAATTACAGCTATCAATGAAACTATTTGTAACGTCTGACTAACATATGTATATATCGGCAATGAACCGATATATGACATAAGCAGGAACACTGACTAGGACTGGAGTAATACAGGGAACAGGACTCAGAAGGATTCGCTATCTCTTCGCAGAGATGAACGCAATCCACAAACGGTAACAGAACAGGATTCGTTATCTCTTCACAGAGATGAACGCAATCCACAAACAGTAACAGAACAGGATTCAGAAGGATTCGTTATCTCTTTGCAGAGATGAACGCAATCCACAAACGGTAACAGAACAGGATTCAGAAGGATTCGTTATCTCTTCGCAGAGATGAACGCAATCCACAAACAGAACCAGGAGCAGGGTAACTAACTCAGCACGGGTGATCACGATACGCGCAACCTACCAAAACGTGCTGGAAAGCTGACTAACTGCACACAGGATATAAACAGTTCGTGTACGTATACATCAGCGACACTGATGTATCAACGTAACACGAATACAAGGAAAATAATAAACGTGCTGGTATGCATATATATTGGCAATGAACCAATATATGATGCAAAGACCAGCAAAGTATCTTTAGAACAAGAACCACGATCGGGGGCTGAAGCAACAGCAAGACAGGCTTAAACTGAAGCTATGAAAACCTGAGGAGTCCTGCAGGAAGCAGATCTTTATACTGAGGTCATCCAATGGGAGCAGACATGCAGATTCCCACACAGGTGAATGATAATCAGTCACAAGCTGACAGCAGGGAAAGGCAGACAAAGCTATGCAGCTTGCATGGAAAGAGATCAGAACTGCCTGAGCTGCAGCACTACTACTTCTAGCAATACCTGCTGCAGCAGCGATCATGACAATGGATTTATCTTATGAGGTCTGCAATGCTTACATGTAAATAAGATGAGGCGTATATACAGTATACAGTAAAAACTGGTAAAGGACGCACAAGTCTTTCCCATGATAATAGAATGATGATAAAACTAGCTTGCACATAACCACACACACACACACACACACACACACACACACACACACACACACACACACTTATACACTCACACTACACTATACCTCACAACAGTCCCATTTGGGCAGGACTGTCCTCAATTTGCATGCCCCTCTCACAGTCCCACCTCCAGCAGCTTTTGTCCCAGCCTATTCACTCTTCAGTGGTGTAGCTAGCCCCCCACGTGTGCATGGAGCTCTGCAGGAGATAGAAAAGGGGTCAGAATAGGCTGGCTGCTGGTAAGTGCCGAAGGGAGGTGAGTTTTGTTGTGTGTGAAATGTAGATTACCTAGCTGTGTGGGTGGCACCTCTAAATACCTAACACTGGGGGGACCTCTGATTGCCTAATACTGCAGTGGGTGACCTTGACCTTTGATTGCCTAATACTGGGGGGTACTCTGATTACCTAACACTGAGTTGACCTCTGATTGCCTAACGGGGGGGGGGGGGGGGGGGGCTCCGATTACTCACCACTGGGGTGAACTCTGAGTGCCTAATACTTGGGGAAACCTCTGACTACCTAATACTTGGGGGCACATCTGGCTACCGAGTAGTCTGTAATTATTATAGTTTATACTGTGTACATTTCATATATTAGCCACATCCACTTGTTAAGCACGTGACTCACTCTGTCCCTCCCGGTGTCCCTCTTTCTCATTGTCAAATGTTGGAAGATATGCTACACATGCATGCATACACACAGAACAGACATGCAGACGCTCACACTATACACACACTCAGACACTCCACACACTACATGCAGATACATATACAAATTCACATGTACTCAACAACATAGGCAAGTAAAAAAAAAGCAAAACCCTTTACCCAAATAACTGACCAAAAATACAAGAGACCACAGTTCAATGATTAAAAAATAATTTACTGAACATAAACTGGAAACATACAACACACTTGAAAATAGTAGAGATGAACACATGGAAGATGCATTTGCTTTTAAAAATGCTAAACAATGGGAGTCAGCCTGGAGCATGAAGGCAGAGGAGTAATCCACCAAAATTGCTCATAACAGCAAGTTCATGAAACCTCTCACTAGACATACATATGGTACAGTCTTAGGTAAAGTGCTACGCACTTATGACATTTTGTTTTCCTTTTTACAGAAGTTTAAACAACGTTGCAACACAGAAGAATAGCTTACATCAATATTGTCTTTGCATAACATAACTGACACGAGACTGTCACAAAGCAAAAGCTTTCCTGTTATTTTATACAGTTTCATTGTTGTTTGGCTTGAAACTGAGATGTGGCATCACTAGGCATTCTGGGCTAGTAAATCATAAGCTAGCAAAGGTTTTCTAAAATAAATCTGCATTGCAAACTGGCACGCATTTTTGACAGCAGTCCTAGGTTTAACATAGAATATAATAATATAACATAATAAAGAATATCTCAGGAAAATACTAATATTTGTATAAGGTGTGAACTGTTTGCAGTAAGTAAAGTAGCTGTTATTAAAGGATAAGTAACCCTGCAATGTGAAATTGACATGTTCTTTTGATCATCTCTGCTATGCAAATACTCAGTGGGAGCCATTATCTGGAAACTACTGATTCCTCTTAACATCCTATGGAAAACCATTACTCCTTATGGGAAATGCATCACAAGCTGTGCCCTCTTGTGTAATGTTGCTTTGAGAGAGGTGGACAGAAAGTACTGCAGCAGCTGGGCGTCTTATAGTCCGCAACTGTTGTGAGGAAGCCATAGAGATAAAAAGAGGAATCAGCAGCCACCAGGCACAGTCTTCCATAGAACTCCTTGCAGGTTAAGACAAAACATAAGTGACCCTCACACAGTAAGTTTACCATACTGTCAGAGAGTACTACAAATGCCAGCGTCATGCAGCTCTTGTGCCGACCCCTAGATAAAACAAGTCATAATGGTTGAGAAACTTTGTGCCACTTTTTTGTAGCCGCAGACACAGGAAGTATGCATTCCTGTTAGGCATCACCATTTAAGTCAGTTTTTGAAGTATTTTGACATCTTAGAAAATTAGGAAAATATGCCATTTCAAAATCCTAAATAACATAGTACCAGAATATGGTGTATACATGTTCAAATATTGTAAAATATAGGTGTTTTTATGCACCTCATACCTTGACACAGAAGCACCTTCAGAACTAGAATCTGTACGTCACTAGAATGCAATGACCAAGCTTAATTAAATATTTATTTGTTTGTTACTCTCTCAACATAGATATGAAATGTTTTGGCAAAAGATGTGTATGACTTTGACTTCTAGTTAAATAAATAGTGACCTGTGGAGAAAACTAAAAATAAAAAAAGCAAATAATTTTTATCCTTGCAATTTTGTGAATTTAAGTGATAACATTTAAGATCAGTCATTAAGACTAATAAATGTATAAGCAGAAGGTCATTTACCAAAAATGAAAGTTTTGCATCAGATTTCCAGTTCAGAGCATGCTTGATGCAAGCAATACAGTTATGAGAATGATATACTTAAATAATTTTCTGTAATATGTTCCTAAAAATATTATATTTTCAGACTAAAACCACTTAGGGCTAGTTCACAGAGCATCAGTTGCGTTGCAGAATAATTCTGCTTGTCAACTCACTACTCATACATTTCTATGGGGCTGTTCATGTCTGCATTGTAACGGATCGCGTTATTCTAACTCGCTGCATACAGGCTCTGAATTAACATCTATGTCCAGTCTCCATTGCAGTTCACACATATGTTAATGCATGCGTTATGCAACACACCACTGTGATCCAGTCTTAACATCATGTTATCTGTGGGGGCCACATCTAATTTGTTAGATAAAAAATATTGTGTATTTAGTTTCATTTTTATCAGTGGTTGATTAGCTAAATCCGGCTCAGAAAATACATTACCGGTAATTAGAAAACTTTATACATCAGTAATTAATTAATTAATTAATTAATTTGCTATCCAGGCCATGGCCATGTTTAGACACAGGAAAATGTGTAGTTGATTAGGGCACCACCTGCTGGAGAGGTGGTGCCAAAGAACCATGCCCTACACTATCCTTTATAAAACTGAAATATACAGCTTCTGGCTGCCTTAAGGAGGGATGAGCTGGAACTGCAGCTTGTACAATGAGCAAGAAATTCAAATTATATAGCTCTTAAGCCCTGTACATGTATGACTAAAGTTGGGTGGCCGATAACAACTGTCTCAGTTGATAGTCAGGAGTGTGTACAGAGGCCCCTGACGGTCGCTTGACAAGTGGATCAACTTGGCTGAGTGAGGGCCAACCTCTTTGACGATGCCGCTCCCCAGGCCACAGTGTGATGACATGTGTATGTGCTACTCTGTTGTCCCCCCTCCCCCATATAGCAACAGAATGCATTCTCACTCAGCTACAGAGCTGATATGCCCCTGTACAGGCTGGCTCAGCAATATTATCTGAGGGGATTGGACCCCTTTCCCCAACAGGCGACATCAGTTGTTAGGCATGTACACACCTTTAGCCTGCTTAGTAATTTTTTTTTACCACCTACACTGGCACCTTTCCTTAGCATAACAATGATATTACATGTCATTTTCAACAATAGGGTGGCAGGTGTTCCTAATGTGCTGTTAGGATCATTATTGTTTTAGATCTGCTCCTTAATGATTGTCTCAAAACTTTTTGATTTCTAGAACAATATACAGCAAAACTGGACTGAATAATTATCTTCCAGTGTGCACAAAATACATTCCAGAGTACATCAAGTACTTCCTTATAAGATTCAAGGACAACTGCTGCTGAACTTTCTCTATTTGGTATCTTGCCCATGGTACCAAAATGGCCAGAAATGTCCCTGAGTACTGGTATTCTATAATGGTTGGCCGAATAAAAAATGTAATTACATTTATTCAAATGATCCGTCCTAAACCCTGCATTGTTTAATATAAAAAAAATATCTATGTGATATTTGCAGAGCAGCGGTTGCGTTGTGGTATAACGGGTTGCAATATGGTAATGCACTGCATGCAGTTACCGCTTAACCTGTACATTAACCTCTTGAGGACTACAGTGCTAAACCCCCCTAGTGACCACCTCATTTTTAGTAAAATGTGCCACTGCAGCTTTAAGGCAAAGCTGCAGGGCCGCACAATACAGCACACAAGTGATCCCCCCCCCTTTTCTCCCCACCAACAGAGCTCTCTGTTGGTGGAGTCTGATCGCTCCCCCATGTTTTTGTTTTTTTTTATAAATATTATTGTTAGTGTTTTTTAAGTAAAAAACACTGTTTCTTAAAAAGGTCATCCATCCCTCCCTCCCTCCCCACAGCCAGCCAATTACGGCGATCGGCTGTCATAGGCTTCTGCCTATGAGAGCCGATCAATCTCTTGTCCCCCAGGGGGACAGCCGTGTGACACAGCTGTCCCCTGTACAGCGCTGCTGCCGATCGCAGCGCTGTACACTTAAATAGACGGCTATCACGCCATCTAACAGTCTCCCGAGCGGCAATGGCCGCTAGGAGACTGAAGGCGGGGAGAAGCTCCGCCCCCAAACAGGATATGCGGGCGCAGCCTGCGCGCGATCTCCTGCATTAGCTAGCCCCAGGACTTTACGCCAATCGGCGTTAGGCGGTCCTGGTGCTGCTGCCGCGGCCACGCCCATCTGCGTGACGCGGTCAGCAAGAGGTTAACAGCAAAGGTAAAGCATACTTTCATTCATTAACTGTACGCCTTATTGTATACGACAGAATGCACAGATAACAAACGGTGTCACTGTCGCAATCCATTACATTGTGGTTGCGCTGTCACAGGAATTGCAACACAATAGCCCCTATGAACGCAGCCTTACTTGCTGCCTGTAGGAGTTGAATCAATGTGTATGGTAGAACGCGTGCAGTGTCCATTACTGTTCATAACTTTATAATGTGTACGTTATGTACAGTGTGAATCCAGCCACAAAAAAAAAGAACCAAGCCTGAAATGGCTGATTTCTTTTTTTTTTTACATTACAGTTACTCCTTAAGCACTGAAGGACAGATTTAGTACAACTTTGCCTGAATAATACTATTACTACTTCTGCTGCTGCTGCTATTACTACTACTACTACTACTACTACTAATAATAATAATAATAATAAAAACATTTATTTCCTGTATGCAATGCCAGGCATAATGTAAATTCTGAGTAAAGTGCACTTTCATCTTCAGTAAATGACATAATCTGAATAGAGTTCTTCAGTGAAATGGTTAAGCGCTCTTCTCTGCCTGTTCCTTCTTAAACACAGCGAATATGTCATATAATGAAAAAGCCCCCCCTTCGGGGAAAGACTCACCAGACTTCTAGGCCTCCAAGGCCAATGCTCGCATTCGGGGTATTGGCCACCCCGCAGCCTCTCTGGCAGTCCTCTCTCGGCTATTCCCAGTCTGTGTAATCAAAGAAACGAATTCCACATCGCGTAAAAGCGTACCAGTTTATTTAAAAAATGGTTAAAAACAGATCAGTGGTGTGTAACCACTCATTGGGTCAAAAAACTTCATCAAGAAAATGAAACACAGCCAGCCCCTTGTTTGACAAGCTACCTGATTCCAGGTACAGGGGTATGCAGAGATGAGATGCACTAAGCTTGTGAGCCCCTGAGGAGTTGCTAGGGCAACGAAACGTTGGGCGGAGCCACGGAGTGACGTCATAGCGCACGACGCTCACTGGACGCGGCGGGATTGTCTGTGTGCAGTAGGCTCGGTATCTTTTAGAGCACTAGCCAGTAAGATATTGCAGAGAGGGACGCTAGATGACAGAGGCGTGCGCCTTGTCACAAGCTTAGTGCATCTCATCTCTGCATACCCCTGTACCTGGAATCAGGAAGCTTGTCAAACAAGGGGCTGGCTGTGTTTCATTTTCTTGATGAAGTTTTTTGACCCAATGAGTGGTTACACACCACTGATCTGTTTTTAACCATTTTTTAAATAAACTGGTACGCTTTTACGCGATGTGGAATTCGTTTCTTTGATTACACAGACTGGGAATAGCCGAGAGAGGACTGCCAGAGAGGCTGCGGGGTGGCCAATACCCCGAATGCGAGCATTGGCCTTGGAGGCCTAGAAGTCTGGTGAGTCTTTCCCCGAAGGGGGGGCTTTTTCATTATATGACATATTCGCTGTGTTTAAGAAGGAACAGGCAGAGAAGAGCGCTTCACCATTTCACTGAAGAACTCTATTTTGATGGCTGCACGCATCTAGGAAGAGCGCTCCCACATGATAACCATTATATGAGCAAGGACACTATACATGTGGTTACTACCTGCCAATGTGTTTTATTTAGAATTTAGCACCTGTAATATGAATGTTTGATGAATGTTTGATTCATTATCTTTTATAAAATTTTAGAGGTGACCCACTCAACACCCGACTCAGCATATGAGCGCAGTATCAGGGTGCTGTAATTGTTGTAAATGACATAATCTGCCCTACATGGCTTGTCTCATGTCAAGCCAATAACACATGTATAACATGATGTTTATTTCACACATCAAACCACAAAAAATACTATTTAACTAGAAAACATGGTACTATTGTGCTACATTCCGAGAAAAATCCAGTGATGCAGTTTGGGTAAGTAAAACTCCTAATTGTAACAGGGTAATCTAAAAATAATAATAATAATAATCAGATGATATTTCCATTGCATATCTTTGTCCAGTTTGCCAGACTAAAATGAATGTGAATTTTTGTTTTTCATGACCTGACAACTTGCCAGCTTGTGCTATAATTTAATGTATGCTTGAAATGAAGCTGTTTTTGTGAGGCTGACATAACATTTCACATTTTTTTTCATGCATATTACAACAACATGGAAATGATACACCAGGACATTTTTGGCACAAAAACATAAACAAGGTCAAAATTACTATCTCCCATTTTCCTTCTTTTCTGAGGCATTTTAAAAATTATGAGGGTAAAGGAAAGAATGATCATTTTTGTTAAGTTAAATTATGTAATCACCTACATAAGGGCAATCAGGGCAACACTAGTTGCACACAGAAAATGGCTCATTAGTTAACCTTCATCCATTGTTCTTTCCATTCTTTCTAATTATTAGCCACTGCCTCCAATGTCATGCTTAAATATCTTTCATTAAACTAACTAACTAAATAAATAAATAAATAAAAATATACACCTAAATCTGGATACTAATAACATGAATTTACAGTGTGGAAGGTTAACATTATACAGGTATTTTCTAGGAGCTGAAATTCAAGACTATGGAACATATACTGCAGATTTTGGAAGAAATGTAGAATTTTCCATATTTTATTCAAGATAGAAAAACTCATGTAATTAATGCAACAGGCACCAAAGTCCCCCAAAAGTTAGGAATTGCTTTGGAGTTAACAAGGATTGTCGATACTTATAAATCTTTGGTTAAAAACAGGGGGACTCTGATGCCATCTGCTCATTGGATGGCTTTGCTATGTAAATACTTTTGAGGAGCACCGTGGGCACCACATTACCACAATATGCTTTGGTTTATAATACAAAATGTTCTAAAATGTAAAATAAAACAAAAATAATTAATCTTTCTGCAGCCGGTTATTATAAATCCAAAGTTTTTCTTTTTTTTAAAGATTTTCTCCTTTGCAGCAACTTTAATATATTGTTTTTAGTTCCACAACAAAAAGGTCACATTTCAGCTGATTTACTAAGGTTGGTGAACTGTAGAAAGCACCGGATGACTTAAGTAATTCAGCAATTCTGTATTTTTTTTTTATTAAAGTGTCTGCTATTAGGAGGCAAATATTTGCATATCAAAGTACAGCAATAATTACTGTAAGGATGGTGACTAAGGGTACTTTCAAACCATGCAGGTTGCAACAATGTCTAAAAGTCGCACCGCACATTCCACATGTGGTATGACTATATGCCTTAGAGGTTGTGCTATTGCAATCACAGCTTAAACATACATTTCAAAATTACAGCCTTTCACAAAGTTTTTTCTGATGTTGCCCAAGTGAGGGCTGCATTTTTTGCCACCTAATAATAGACACTTAAATATGGTCCATGTTTTCTACATTTCCTATATTCTCTAGTGTTTTTCAACCTTTGTAAAACCACCTCAAAGTCAGGTCCAGAATTTATTGATTTAACTGTAGCTTAAATTATAATAATAAACTGCAAAAATGGTATGAAATACATCTGTGCAGTTTGGTAATAAAACTGCAAAATGTAATTTATCAGGAAATATGTGACAAAATTAAGTGCTTATGTAGTGCTACTACGGCTAACTTCTTATTAATTACAGGATGTGCAATGTTTCATTGTTTAGCCAATCCTGTGATAGATTTCCACTAATTTGAAACAAAGTTTTGTTCAGTTTATAACAGACTTTAACAAAATCAAGCACACCTATCAGAACTAGTCTGGGACACATCTTATTTTGATATGATACTATTTCTGAGAAACAATGGGTGGAATTAATAATTCAAGGTTATAGCATATCTGTCCCATGGCTCTTGCTGTACAATGTCCGCGTGTGTATCAAACTGGAACATTTTCCCAATACTTTACTAATGTTTGATAAGTAGTTGTTATATTATAAATGCTACATTTCTTCCAAACTGGAAAGAGAGATTAGGTGATTGTCTGACTCCCTACAAAAAAAAGACACCTGTGAATTCTACATTAAGCGTTTGGGCGTTTGTTCAGATGCAGCATTCTAAACATCATTTTTTCCAACATTCTGAGGATAAACATTATGCAAATACTTGCTGTGCACTTTTGCGAGAAATTGCTTACCAGGTACTTGTAAAAAGAACTTGGAAAAAGCTCAGTAATGAAGTTGGACTAATGAACCATGTTGCAGATTTCATTAAAGAAGAACTCCATGAACTTTCATAAGATGTGTGTCCTTTAAAATTAAATATCCACAGCTGGAACAGCAATGGAATGGGGTGAGTCTTGCCTGAATACAATTGGGGATAATGTTTAGCATACCTTGGGAAGGGAGAACAACTGTAAACCTGTATCAACATTTAGAAAACAGTGCTTACAAACAAAACAAAACTTGCAGTTATAACGATCTTGAAAGATAGTTCATAAGCAAGAGAAAAGGGTGTTTAAACACTATATAGGTGATGTAACCCCAAGGACATTTACTTAAAAGGACAACTCAATGATATTTCATTGCATTGGTCACTAAGCAGAAAATTAAATTTGTAATAAATATATTTTAAAAATATGATTGTTATAGCTTTAATGACTCAACAAACACTCTTCCTCTCTCTCTCTCTCTCTCTCTCTCTCTCTCTCTCTCTCTCTCTTTCACGCAAGTTTCTAGTTAGTTGTTTAAATTATGCTATATGACATACATATGCTTAATCAATGTCACCCAACTAGGATGGGGACCCGGTCCCTCATGCGACATTGCAGTGCCGAAGCTGTACAGACACATCACTCACGCGACTCAAGCAATGTGTTTTTTTCTCTGTAGGGGATGGAGCACAATGGGGGGTACGTGGGGAGAACACTTCTACCTGTCGTTGATCAGCCAAAGTGATTAGTCAAGACAGTTCACTGGCTAAGAGTTCGGGTGGCATCAGGGGCTGCCTTACACATGCTGGATTCTCGGCAGAGGCGATCATTATCTCCGCCTTGGCCGAGTTTCATCCGCCAGGTGTAAAAACTAGTGAGATAGGGAAAAAGAAAAACACTACTGAGTGATGTTTACAAATAAAAAATTGCCCGTGTCGTTTTTCCTTTCATAATTAACACAACAGGAGGTGTAAGCACCTTATAGAACTTCATCTAAGTTCAAGGGAGTTAGATAGTCTGTTTTTAGCAAATTTTCAACACAGATTTGTAGAAAAAAAATATATATTAAAACATTAAATGCTATAAAAATTGTAAAATTAGTGTGATACTGTTATTAAACACATCCTGGTGTTTTACTTTTTGTATATGTCATGGAGTTCTTGTTTAATCGTTATTTTAGTATAAGAGTGGTCAGGGAATTTTGTGGGGTTTTTTTTTAGATTTTAGCTATGATTATTCTTAATTTTTTGGGCTCAACATTAGTATCAATGTGGAAACTACCCAGTTTGACTGAACATTGGATGACTTTAAAGTGGTTAGCCTTTTTATATATATTATGTGCACTTCTATCCTGGGCAATATTAATTTTGCACCAGTTACATCCTGATATTTAAAATACATAACAGTGCAATATCTCAACTGATGAAATGTAAGGAGGACATTTTCTATCACAAATTCTATGAAAACCACATCCCATGCAATACCTCTACTCCTGCAGAGACATCTCTGGTTGATTCTGTCTAATATTACCCAACCCACCCACCAAATCAAAAATACAGTAGATTAAGAAACAATACAGTTCCATGCATAAAATTATAACTTCATTATTCTTCCATCATCACCCCCTTCAAATCACATTTTAATACATAACACATATTGTAAATACTGTCATATAAGGTGAGACAGGATAAAAAGTATCAGAGATGAAGAAAATAAAAGACATTTGCCCCTCTGTCCTGTGAAAGGGAGTACATTCTTTCACGAGGTAAGGTCAAATAGTCAAGTAGTCTAATGTCTACATATGTAAACCATGGAATCGCCATTAATTACCTTCCTTGAACATTCAATATGTCTCCCATTTTATGCATAAAAAAAGGATCATGCCACACACTTTGGCAAAGAAAAAAAATATATAATTTAACAGTAGAAAGCTTCAAGTCACAAATTCCAAAAACTAGCTAAGTATCTTCACATAAATTATACATTAAATGTTTGAGGTATTTCAGAGAAAATTGTCACAAGCTTGAGAGGTCTGTGCTGAAAGAAAAAAAGTTAATGTAAGTGATCCCTCCTTTCTGGTAGAATTCAGATATATATCTGTTAAGAATAGGCGATTCTAATGCATTTAGATGCTTTATGGATTTGTGTTTCATCTACAATAGTTACAATAATTTGACTTATATTTAGAAATAAATGTATGTATACTGAGATGGGTAAACACCCATTAATAAATTCTGATAAAGTTAACCTATAGAAGTCGAAAGTGAAATATTACTTAATTACAATAAAATTGTAAATTAATTGAACTATGTTTGCATTGAAAATGCAGATATATTCTATTTCACTTTCAATCGGACACAACTGTAAGTATAGCTAGATATGATGGTTTCTTCAATCATTTTTACTGCACTATGGAAAACTTTTCTGATCTGACTCACAGTTCTAACATCAATTCAACCCAATAAAAACTTGAAAACAATATTAAAAATGCCAAATGTGGGAAGAGATTTTATTTGAAATCGAATAAGAATTTAAGAAGATCATATTAGGGAATGATCCGATTCACTTTAATGTTAAAAGGTGGATTTTGTGTGAAGGTACACCTCTACTGTAATCTAAATAGGCAAAGTAGCACATTATTGTATTTTGTACTATTTGTAAAAAAAAAAAATAACCATTTGGAGATGTAGTATATTCTGCAATGTTTACCAAAGACACATTGAAATTAAAATGTGTGTATTGTGAGTGAACTTACAATGGTCTTGATGCTATAAAAGGAGAATAATTAACATTGTCTATTATCTTTTCAAATAACCAGTTAGATTCATATATATTTTTTTATTTTCTGGGATCTGATTGTGTATTTGAAGTGAAAACAGGTAGAGTAAAAATATCCTTCTTTGTAGCATCAGGACCAATGAATGCTAAAATAAATCAATGTATTAAGAGCTTACAATAACTGCAGTATTACCTTTCTTGTATTTGCTACATCTAACAATTTCCACAGTGCATTCTTTCTACTGCTCCCCAACTGAGATATCCCCATTTTATTTTTAGGAGAGAATATATAAGTTAGGGTTTCTGTTATTCATGTGACTGTAGTGCTGAAAATCAGTAGATAGTTGAGGATATACTTCAATCAATGTACATGAAAAAGGCTTCAATAAGTAAATAAATTACACATTATTACATTAGGTTTCTAGGTGTAGTTCAAATATGAAATAGGAATAGCAGTTGAAGATGACACATTGATGCATGGAATATTGCACATCACCTTTTAAAATGTACCCATGTAGAGGTTTACTAAACTAAGTATTTTTTTTTATAATGGACTGACAGGCAATGCTGTGTGATTAACACCCGGTCAAGTGAAGAATACATTCTACTATGTCTACTTTCACTGAATATATCTGAACTTTCATTGTGAACAATAATTCTTTGGTGTGCATAAGTTTTCCCCTTATGCCTTTTTGTATAGTACAGAAGCTTTTTATGAAAGTGATTTAGTTTACATCCATAAAGTGTGAACACTTAAAAAGACAAAAGAAAAATTGCAAACCGATGGCAAATTGACATGAATACATGGTGCGTGAAGTTCTGAAAAGTGCATTTCGGCACAGACCAAGCAAGTGGGAGCAAAATCTTTGGTATCACATGTGATTAATTAATCACAAGGTGAAAGCTCAAGTGAGGTAGCCTTTCCTATGAGGTTCTCACTAGAAATGTCTTTAATGTCACTTTTTCATACCTAGAGCAAAGTACACACAGATTATCGGCTTGCCCCAAGCAGAAGATTTTCATTTCTTTGGTTATCCAACTGACCTTCTAAAAACATAAATGGTATCTTGGAACAATTCAGAGAATTTCAAAGGGGATATGCTTTTTTCTTTAGTTGGCGATTGAGATGTAAGCACATAAAATTTATGTGTTTACCAATTTCTTTCATTAACATTTTAACTATTTCTTTTGTCCAGGTTTCTGTATTTTAGTGACAAACTGTAATCCAGTCAATAGAATGAAAAAAAGAATGTCCTCGGATACCCTTCACAATGTTTGCTTCTTCAGTTCACAGTCCTCATTCTTTGTATATATTACTTTATCATCAAGGTGCCTACTTGCTGAATCATTCACCTATCAGCAACATGAAGCCATTTTGAAAACACATCATTGAGATTTTTTTTATATATAGATATATATACGCATATATATATTTATATTACCCGCATCATTTTATAAAGTCTGTTAATGTTTTATTGATTTTAAAGTATATGCCCCATCTCAATGTAATAAGATTTGTGACTTCTGTCCTCTACAGTCAGGGAAGTATATTAGGTTTAGAGGGAATTCTGGAATTTTGTCTTTACTGAAAATAGGATAACAACCAGTAAAAACCGGCTTTTGTATCTTGCGGTGGGTGAGTTTTAAAGATATTAAGAGGGGCATCATTTCTTTGGTATATTACCATCTTCCATGGAAAGCTTTAAGGCAGTTGTTATTGGCACAGAAATTTACCATCATCTTGCGCTGAAATCCACCAGTTTCTTCATGATTTGTTTGAGGTCTGTTTCATCCCTTATCTGTTATATGACTGCTTTTATGAATTGGGTGAAACTGAAAGCAAAATTCCATGAAGGTTTACCTTTTTCATTTCCTGTGTAAACTGAGTAATAAATGTCTGTTGTGATAGGAAAAGAGCTGAACCAGTGAAAAAAGGTTTATCACAGCTACAAGAATGTGCTTGTATAATATTACAATATTTTTCTGTTAAATGTTCATATGAAGTAGCCTGCTTTATCTTAGGTTGTACATCACTGTTAGTCAACCTATTATGGGTCATAAATATGTTGATATTTTTGCTCCAAAGAACAAAACTGCAGAAGACTTTGGGGTTATGTTTGTATCAGTTGCTGCTTTCTTGCTATTCTTCCTGAAATGTATTTTCAGTCTAACCTTATTCTTTGTGACAGCAATTTTATTTTATTTTTATTTATTTAATTTTTTTTTTTTGGGGGGGGGGGGGGGGGGGATTGGTAAGATAAAAATGTGTAAAATAAACGTGTATGACCTGAAATAATGATTTTAGTTTACATTTGAAATTGTAAGCTTAGAAACCTATTGGAACATAACCCCATTTAACTGCACCTTTCATTTAAACTATTTGTCTGGTTATCTGACTGTATAATGTTTTTAATGCTTCTGTGTGTTTATTTTGTGGTAATAGGAACTGGGGATTTCATTTCAGGATGTGAAGTTTTGAAAATAGCTAAAATGCTCATGCTTTGGAGAAGGTGCTCACAGAAGCTGAAGGCATTCCAGTATTGACTCCCGGTTCTTCCTGCCATCGATTCATGCACCGCCGGCGTGCATTCATGAAGAAATTACTGACAGTGTTGAGCTCCAGGCCCAGCTGCTGGGAAATAGTTATTTGCATCTCTTTTGAAGGACGCTTGTTTTCTTTGAAGATAGCAATCAAGGTACGGCGTTGAAGATCTGTAAAAACCAGGCGTTGCTTCTTTGGTTGAAGGTTACGGTCTTTCTGCTGTTCTTGCTCTTTACGTTTACAAGCTGAAAGCAAAATGTAGAGATTTAAAATAATTACAATCATGAACATGGATCAGATTACATGAGGAACTAGATGGAAATCTGTGAAATATATTGGACCTGATTTAATAAACATTTTCTCAGTTGTAGCTCATTGGAGAATGTAAGTGAATCTGAAAACATGGCCGAGACTAAGTGGCAAAAGTTTACAATACTTGCCTCTCAACCAAACTTAACATTGCCAAGTTAAGTGACTCCAGTTAAAACATACTGTATCTCGTGAGTTCCTGATGCAGATGATAACTATAAACTGTATGTCTTAATTATATGCAATTAAACTGTTATTATACCCTGCCCTATGGTCTATCCTGAACTCTGCTACATAGCTCATTCTCTTTTCTTCGCAACCTTCAGGTGTTCTGCTACACTCTACCGCCATTGATTTTCCTTGGAAATAATACCACTGCATCATTTTGCTTATAGCATCCTAAAGCCTCAATCACACAGGGAGTGATTACTTCACCATCTGTCAGCTGCTCCCTTGCACTGGCCAGGCACCTGTGAGTGTCTGGGACAGGCAGTGGAAAGACAGCCACTGCATTGCATCATATATAAGTGTAGCTGTGGCCATTCTCAGATGCGACGTAAGGCTTTTTTTTGCTAAAAGGGTACCACACATGGGCCTCATTCAATTCACTTTTTCTCTTAAGTTTTCTCCTAGGTGACATTGTCACACCTTTTTAATAAAATGTCTTTCAACCCACTAGCAAACAAGAAAATACTTATAATAATTTAGACAGAATTTTTACCTACTTTTTGATACTTTTGCAATTGCAGATTGATGAAAAGTTATTTTAAACAGAAGATAACTGAATTAAGCCATGGAGTTACAAATGCTGCCATTTGGTTGCATTAAATTGCAGTTGAACGGCGCCCAGTTGTGGGCAGGTGGGAGACAAGCTTGAAAAGCTCTCAGTTCAGCTGTTGAGGAGGCCTAAATGCAATCTCTTTTCACATAATGTTCTTTTCTTAAACACCTCTGCTAATATATTAAAATGGAAAGCGATCTACAAATGAACTAGGATACAAAACATCTACAGAATGTATGGAAAGCTATAGCTAAGTTTTCTGTGAATGCAAATGTAGTAGAAATTAATTACAGAGTATAATTCTGTTAGCACCTTGTGCCAGGCAGTGTGTCTAAATTAGGAAATCAAAATTTGGATAGGTGCTTTAGGCAATGTGGGCAAAAGGGTACCTTTATACATATGTGACGGCAATGCCCTAATGTAAAAAGATTCTGGACTAAAATATACCATATGTTGTTACATAGCAAGGAAATGAACAGCGCTACTTAAAAACAGACAAGTGCCTACCTGCAAAAGAGTGCAAGCCCCACTTGTGGGATAAAATACACACCGAGCATACACATGACCTGTCTACCACTGGAGGATGTTGGTTTCCTGTAACAGCTTGCATGCAACCTATTATAACACTAATTACATCCTAACCTATGTATATGCATAGCCTGGGTGCGCTACCAAGTAAAATTGAAATATTGCACAAAAGGTGGATCAGCGCAACACCAGGCCGCCTCCGAATGGCCTCCAATCAGAGGTGTGCTGAGCCCCCCCCAGGAACTACAAACGCACCTTGAACCCAAACAGAAGCTCTGCATATACACCAAAAGCATCGCTGTTAAGTGGGAGCAGCTGACCAAAAACGAATTAAATTAGTACATAGCAAGGAAATGAACAGCGCTACTTAAAAACGGACAAGTGCCTACCTGCAAAAGAGTGCAAGCCCCACTTGTGGGATAAAATACACACCGAGCATACACATGACCTGTCATACCATATGTTGTATACAGTCTTCGAGTTCACTTTCCCCAAAAACTCGATACAGGCTTTACTGGGATTCAGGCCCCAAGGAATGTGTACATTTTTATATGTTTTAATGACACATATCCTTATGGCGGCAAAACAGCTTATGGAAGCTTGGATCGCTTTAGAACTAGGCTTAGAAACGGTCTCTTTTTTAAGAAAATGAGAGCCATGTCAGATGATCCCCTTTCAAAATTTATAAAAATTTGGGACCCATACCTTAGCAACAATGGCGTAGCAATAGGAGGTGCAGAGGTAGCGACCGCATTGAGACCCTTGGGCTAGAGGGGCCCTGAGGGGCCCACCCCTCAAACACAGTATTAGCTCTTTATTGGTCCTGTGTTGATAATATTTACTTCTATAGTTAATTTGAATAGTAGTGATCATTAACACACAGTTTCCCATCCCCTTCTTGCATCTCTGACACTGTGGTTGTCCTTGATTGGTTTTGGTGTGTTGTATCAATTGTTATGTATAGCATGCTAAACTTGCACTGAGGCCCACGGCTTCTTAGCTACGCCACTGCTTCGCAATGAACTAAACCCAGATGTAGCCACACTCTCTGCAACTTTATCAATAGTTGGCCAAATTCACAACAAGTTGAACAAGTCCCTTCATTCTAGACTTTGACCCCAGTGGGAGTTTACAGAAAAACTATGGTGGCTTTACCCTCCCCTGGTGCCTCTACTTTCTACCTTTTTCCTTTCTATCTCCCTAATTAATTTCTTTCTTTCCATACTCCCTTTTCTTTAAGTGCTGGCGTTTGAGGAGTTTTAGCATGGAAACATCTCTTCTGACTTCATTCTACAGGGTTGGGTGGCAGGGATATATCATTGCTTATGATATTATATCAGCATTAGCTCCCTGATCATGATGTTATTTATATGTCCATAATACATTTGTTATTGCCTTGTTATGCGCTTTCGGTACTCAGGGAGAAACGTGTTTTACAAATGATTTGTTGTTGTTGTACTGGTGCTAGAATGAACTTTGAATAAAGACGTGATACATCCATAATGTGCAATAGAACCAGGGGCGTAACTGGAAATCACCGGGCCCCCCTGCAAAAATTTGGATGGGGCCCCGGGCCCGCGCAAGGCTGTTTTGGGGGCAGGAGGGGTCGCAGCATGAAGGGAAAACATGGCCACACATTGGCGGGGAGGGAGGATAGTCCCCCCCCTCCCTCACCTCGGGCTCTCCCCTCAGTGCGCTCCCCTCCTGCATCAATCAGTGGCAGCAGGCGGGCAGGAACACATACCTCCATCTGCCGCAGAGGTCCAATCTCTAAGTGCCTCACACTACTTCCTGCTTAAACAGGAAGTAGCGTCAGACACTTAGAGATCAGAACCACTGGCGCATGGATGGAGGTATGTGCTCCTTCCTGCCCGCCGTCTGCTGCCAGTGATTGATGCAGGGGATTGTCCCCCCTCCCTGCCTATGTGTGGCCATGCTTTCCCCTCATGCTGCACTACCTCCTGTCAAATATCTTATTGATATCTGCCTTAAATGATTATTAACTACTTAAAGGGCAAGCCTAAAAGTCGTCATAATCAAGATTTGCCAGCAATGGGCGCGTAGCTCACTATAAACAGAATATTTATAGGTTAACAAGTTTACCTCTAGAAAAAATACGTAACAGTCATCATTTGAATTTTATAAAATTATATTGATATAAAAAAATAGATAAAGCACATATACAGGAATATACATCTCTCCAGTTGTTTCTTTAGTGAAACAAGTCAATTTCAATATAGCAACTCTTCTTCTGTAGATTTTATCCTCCATCCATAACTGTTATCTCGAGATTGTACAGTGTATGGTACACACAAATATAGCTTTATCCTTAAAAAATGGTATATAGAGTTCTATTCTTGTATAAAGAACTCTAAGTAGATATATCTTCATCAAGCAAAGCTGGGTAGTTGTCCCTAAGCTTGCAATTGCATTTAAATAGTAATGCTTACTGATTGTATATGAAGTATAGCATAAAAAAGTTATCTAAAAAATTTAAAACTGCTGAAGTTTGAAATGACAATTCTTTAGCGTCTATATAAGCTATTGTCAATAAATTCACCAAGAATCATTCATATTACCTCTCTTGTGTTCTAGAATCACAATGGAAGGTAGAGTCTCTAGGTCTCAGTCGATTTCAGTAGAGTTTCAGGTTCAATTATAAAATATATCAGCCTGCCAGGGCTTTAATCATTATTACACTGCTTCCCATCCCCTTCTTGCACCTCTGACACGGTGGTTGTCCTTGGTTGGTTTTGGTGCACTGTATCGATTGTTCTGTATAGCATGCTTAAGGGGCCCAATGCAAAACTTGCACCAGGGCCCATAGCTTCTTAGCTACGCCACTGTCTAGGTGTATTTGTTGCTTTAAGTGCTTGTGGAGCTCTGGGATCGTTCCACTAGCCAGCGATGTGCATCCTCTGGATCAGAGAAGAAAATGGCTTTACCATCATCTAGGATGCGGAGTTTCGCGGGAAATGTCACAGCATAGGGAAGATGAAGATCACGCAGCTTCTTTTTAAGAGGAGTGAATTTCGCGCCCTGGCATTGTACCTTGGTGCTGAAGTCGGGGTAAAAAGAAATAGTACCGTTGCCATGTATGATGACGCCCTTGTCTCTTACAGCACGTAGAACGGCATCCCTGTTCCTGTAGTTTAGGAGTTCAAATATAAATGTTCTTGCAGGGGTGCCTGGAATAGGAGATTTAGATGGAATTCAGTGGGCGCATTCTACAATAAATGCAGAGGAGATGGAGTTTTTACCAAACGTTCAATTAGCAAGTCCTCCGTGAACTTTTCAGGGGAGGAACCCTCAGATTTCTCGGGTAAACCGACAATGAGCACATTGGACCTGCGGAGCCTATTCTCCTGGTCTTCTTGTCTGTCAATCATCCCTTTTATTTTCTTCTGTGCGCTGCCCATCTCCAAGTGTTGAGGTCTTACCTTGCCCTCCAAATCACTGATGCGGGTCTCCGTTTCTTTAACCTGGTCTTTAAAGAGAACCAGAGACAAAGCATCCTCGTGTATTTTATTACATTTATCAGTGGGAACATGACAGTAAACACCTACCCTGCTTTTAGTTTCATTCTTATCTGCTTAATTAGTCTATTAGCAGCTGTGATAAGAATCCCCGACTGGCTCAGTCTAGGTTTGACCTGGAATTATTATAGCTGAGTCACTCTTCTGTGGAGTCTTTTCAAGCCTAAGCCTGCCACCTCCTGGCTTTGCATACTGAGAGCTGTAAAGACATGGGAGGGGCTGTTGCTGCTGAGAGAGAATCTCTGAAACAGACACGTGTGGCAATATGATCTGTGTGATCTGTGTGCACTCTGTCTGCATAGATACTGATGATGACTGCAGTTTCATTCCTATGAGAGAGACTTCCTACAGGCAGCTGCACATCATACCAAAATGAAAGCACACAGATGAAAGGCTGCAGCCTTTCTCATATAGCCTAGATAGCAGCCTAGTCTCATATAGCCTAGACAGCACATCCAGAACAACTCATAACCCGGAAGCAGAAGGGATATGAGCCAGCGGCCATATTTGATTTTTCCTGGAGCAATAATGGATAAAAAACACTAAAAAAGGCACACCAGAGCGGCGAAATTATCAGGTAGAGCATTTATTCTTTACAAGCTATCGACTGATATGTTTATTTTGTGTGAAACGTTCATCTCTGGTTCCCTTTAAGAGTGTGCAGGTCCTGGCGCAGGAAGGAGACGTCTGCCCCGAACGCTGTTAAGTGTGGAGGTAATGGAGGATAGACTTTCCTGGCAGGTGTTCACCATCTGTAGTATCTGGGCAAGGCTGGGCTTTTTGGCGGCGGGGTTGGAGGATTCGTCATCCGAGGTAGGCTGAGAGCATGTATCGGCGCCATCTTGGGTGCGGTGTCAGTAGGTCCGGAGCTTCTCTATGGTGTCGGTGACCTGGGGAGAAGCTTTTGGAGGTCATGGCTGGCTGGGGTCCAGTTCTGGGGTAGATGAGGGCATTGGAAATGCCTCAAGATGTGACTGCAGGATCGTGTTGGTGAGGAGCTAAGCCGAGATGCGTCCTACGCCATGCACTGCCGGCCACGCCCCCTGAGAAAATCAATTTTAAATACAAAAAGGAAAGTTGGTTTTAAAACTGTCATTTCTGAGGTTAAAAAACATTCTTCTTTGCATTTTTCTTCCACTATTCTCCTCAACAAATATAGCCAATTTAGTGACAATAGCATACATGTGCGCTTTGCTATTCACCGCTAAATTCGGCATAAAATGATGTGGAAATTACATGAAAATGTATGCAAAATTACGAATGTTTATAGGAAATCAATTGAATGTAAAAATTGTAGTTGCATATAGGCATAATTGCGAAAATGTATGTGAAATTTTGCATAATTGTAATTAGCTGATTATGATCCTCGATACATGGTGCGGGAAAGGAATTTTTCCCCCTTAGGGCTGGAACCCACTAGAGCGATTTTTTGAGCGTTTAGGGAGCGTGAGAAATCGCTAGCGATTTCCCTAAATGCTCTGTCAATGTAAATGGATGGTGCAAATTCCACAGAAGCGATTGCGATTAGCAAAATCGCAAACGCAGGACATGCAGCATTTTGTTAGCGTTTGCGCTTCAATGTAAAGTATATAATCACTGGTGTAATCACTCATCAAAACTTGCACGGATCGATTTTGCTAGCGTTTTAAAGTTAATGTACACTGTAAAAAAATTCAAAATAATTGAAAGGACCAATTAGACTTTAAAACGCTAATCGCTACACAACCGCTGGCAAATTGATTACACTTTCTAAAATCGCTCCCTAAAACGCTCATGAAATCGCTTACAAACTGCTCATACAAAACGCTAGCGACTGCGATTAGCAATAGCGTTTTGTAGTGTGTTCCAGGCCTCAAAGTGGATCCGAGATAAACTTTTACTCATTGCATAATTGTGTTCATTTCATATACTTTATAGGGCATTCCTCAAGCCCAATACTTTTTTTTTATACGCTAATTCCCTTTAAACTAACATCAATAAGAGAAAGGAAAGCTGGCCCTGCTGCAAGTTGCAAACATTTGCTATCAGCATACAGGAAAGATTAGGGAATCAAGCCCAGAGAGTTATCACATCATGTTGATAGTGAGCTAAATCATATGTTAACATAGTAAATGATAAAATAATATCTGGAGGCTACAGAGAATATATTCAAGCCTGTGTTTTTGGACATCTATATTATGGACTTATATTTGTCATCTCAGCCTTTCAGAGACTATCATCTATGTTGTGTAGCGCTGCCTTCTGATATTATTGTGTTGCATCATTTTATGAAGGAAGCGCTCTGACTTAAGGAAATGCTTTTTTTGTTTTGATTTCAATTTTATGTGTATTTATTTTACTGTGAAATGCCTACCTTCTACATTTGTATAGTAGATTATATGTTCAGCAAATTGTGGCAGCCAGAAGAAATGTATGCACTGATTTCAACTCCTTGTTCAACGTTTATGCATCAGGCTTTTATATTTTTAGTCTCTAAACTCTTTATACCCTTGTAAGAAGGTTTTACTATCTTTGACTATTTTAAAGCATTTCGTTCCTTGATTGTGTTCATTTATCCTTTATATTCTGTAAACATTGTAATGAAGCTATTTTCGTGCCAACTTGCAGGGGAGTACAAGTCCGGCAGTTGTTAAGATCCAGGGTCACTATGGTGGGAAACGTAAGGCGTAAGGGCATCATGAGTTTTTGTTAGTCCTTGGCTGTCATCAAACAACTTCCCTACTACAGTGAAATGTTTTGGTGGAATAGGTAAACACACTTGGACCAGTCTGGCTTAATCCCTCACTTCAGTACTGCCACCTGCTGCCGTTTACATTCAGTGGTTAGCAGATGAAAGCCTGGAGGGATGGCTTTATTGAAGGGAGGTAGGTTATTGGTTTAAGATGCCCAGGGCCTCCCAGTATCTGAAAGGGGTGCTCCTCTGATACTTACAGCACTGCTACTTTGTGTGCAGTCTTTGAAACTACTTGCATGGCAAGGGATTTTGATGATCCTTCAGCCCCCATTCACACTGAAGGGTTTTTCAGCAGTTCTTTCAATCGTTGGTGATCGCTTGTGTCTTGAAAAGCGCTACTGCTATGCAAAGTATATGGCAGTGTTCTCATTGTAGCAATCATCAGGGATTAGTGATTTGCTGAAATCGCAAACACAGTGCATGCAGCATTTTTTTGTTGTATTTTGGAGTGATTCCATTTCAATGTTAAAGAATCACAAAATGCAATTGGTCCAAAATCGCTTTCTCAAACTGTAATTGCTGGAAAATAACTTTGCAAAATGCTAGCAAACGCTAGCAATTTTGCTAGCGTTTTGCAATACCCAGTGTAAATGGGCCCTTAAAGTGGAACAGAACTCAAAACTTCCTCTCTTCTCTAAAAGATTAGCCAAAGCATGATAACATTTATGGAAGTAAAAAATCTTCATTGCAAGTTATGAAAATCCTAAAAAAGGAGGTTTCACTTGGTTTCACATTTGCACTGAAAGAGTTAACCTGGAGTGCTGCTTCATTGGGGCTCTCCTGCAGTCTATTTACAGTTGCTAATAAGAAATATTTAAACAGGTTTATATGTCAAAACATACTCAGAACACACAGCAGTGCATTTCTTCAACAACTATATGTGCAATAAAGACTTTTCATTGTTCTGGTCAGGGTCGCTTTAACCAAGTCTACAGGAAAAACAGTACTTTCTTCTGAAGTCAACATTCAATTGAATTGGCACTCCCACAGTGTTTAGAAAATCATTTGGTGTGGAAAAGTTACAGTAAGTATTGGAAATGCTGTTGCAGAATTGCTTAAAAGAGCTTCATTCCTCCTTAAAGTAATCATCAGGCAAATAAAAATAAGTTTTACTCACCTGGGGCTTTCTCTGTCTCACTTTTCTTAGTTGTATTCTTTGGAGGCAGGTGGTGGATGGCTTGCTCTAGGTGGTGTGAGCCCTGGGGTGAGCTGTCTGTGCCTGTCCTTCCCTCCCCCCCCCCCCCCCTCTGGAGTGTTGTGTGTAAGCCAGCCCTAAGCTCCAAAGCTTGGGGTGACCCATGCTTCACTCATTTCCCATGTGGTGCCCCCAAATTAATGCACATGTAGCAGAACGCAATGGACGTTAAGGTAAGTGCCTGTTTTTAATATTGAGAGGTGGGTGCGGACGGCTTCCCCTCCGGCGCTGGCCACGCTTGGGGGGGGGGTCGCCTGTGCCACCCAGCCTCCCCTTCCGGGGTGCCGCTGTGGTTCCCAGGCAGTGAGAGAGCCTGAGGCCCCGCGCCCCCCCCCCAGTTGTATGGGGGTATTGGGAAGCCTCCCTGTGGCACTCCTGGATAGTGCTAATGTAACATTAACTAATTCCCGCAGGGCAACCGCTTTGCAGTATTGGTGTTTGAGCACGCATACATTTTCTTGTTCTAAGCATTTTCTCTGCCCCACGCTGGCCGCTCCGCTCTCCGCCACTGTCCCAGGCTCCCCGACCCCGAGGTCATCCTTACTGCACCTGCGTGAACCGCCGCTGTCAATCAAGCCCACGTTGTACGTGGCTTACTGCGCAGGCGCAGAACTACTGTTTTTTTTTTAAAACAAATTGCCTGATGATTCCTTTAAAGACTACATGAGGCAACTAAAAGAAAATCAGATTTACTTACCTGGGGCTTTCTCCAGCCCCTAGAAGCCTATGCGTTTCTTGCCACAGCTCCATCCTCAGCCAGTGTCCTAGGGCTCTATTCATAGCGGCTGTCCCTCAGCCAGGGTAATGCAACCAATTCGCGCATGCACAGAATCCGACGACCTGGCTCGATTCAATATCGATTGTACAGAAAAAAATATATATTTTTTTTTTATTCAAGTGAGAGACCTGATCGAATTTCCCATATTTATTGATATAAATTGATCAGAAGTGGCTAATTTTCTTGAATGATATAGGATAGATTGTTAATTTCTTGATTTATAGACACGTGAACAAATGTGTGATACATTGGTCAGATTTTCAACTGTTACAATCAATGACAAAAAATGACTGTAATTATGTAAGTCTATATCTAAGTATTTAAATATATAATCTTACTAATTTTATGAATGCAAAAGTTTGGATGTTTGGATGTTTGTTACTCAATCAGGCAGCAATGGCTGAACGGATTTGAATGAAATTTGCACACACATAGTACATTACCTGGAATAACATATAGGATACTTTTTATCTCCATAACCAAAAAGTAGGCGGAGACAATACAAGGAAAGCCCCCTTAAAATGCAGAATTTGCCATAACTACTTCCTGTAGTTAGATATTCCACATTTTAATCAGTATTATCGTAAAAATCCCATTTCTAAATCTAAGACAAAAACTCATCTGTCAAGCTTTTGTATTGCCCTCTGATGTAGAAATACATGTTAATTAGATCACCTCTAAGGTATCTTTTCATCAGACTAAATAAGCCAAGTCAAGTTTAAATGATCTTTCCTGAGACCCTCCATACTCTCTGATCGATATGGCGGTTAGTCTGAGTACTTGCTGCAAAACTCCATTGTCCTTCCTGTAATATGGTGCCCAGAACTATATTTCATATTTCAGTTTGTTAAATGGGCAGTATTACGCTAGCAAGTTTTTATTTCCTTTTTGCATACATTCCACAAATTTTATGTGCTTTAGCTCCTGCTGCATGGCACTGCATACAATTATTTTACTCATTGTCAACAATTACACCTCCACCAAGTTTGATGTTCCCATCCATATACAATTTATTTTGTATGGTGCTACACTACTGGTACAACCAGAACTTTACATTGTTCGATAATGAGTTTCATATTCCATTTATTTTGCCTATGTAGCCAGATCCTCCTGCAGTATGTCACTATTTTCCTGTGTGTTGATAATTCTGCATAACTTTGGATCATCTGCAAAACTAGCAACAATACTTTCTATTTTATCTACTAGATCATCTAAATGTGAAAGAATGGATGTTTGAATGTTTGGATGTTTGTTACTCAATCACGCAACAATGGCTGAATAGATTTGAATGAAATTTAGCACACACATACTGTGCTTCCCCAAAACTAAGACACTGTCTTATATTAATTTTTGCTCCAAAAGATGTGCTAGGGCTTATTTTCAGAGGATGTCTTAATTTTAAAGGAAACAGTGGTAGTTTTCCTATACAAAATGTATATACTGCATGCCATGCTGAAACACAAGCAGGATGCACAGAGCTTGTGGTTTGCAGATATTGGCTCTAAATTACAAGAAATTGATTCTGCTGATCATGTGGGTAAGAGTCTATTTCTTGCAGGCAGAGAACTCTGTCAGGCTACCCAGAGCTAAAATAAGATAAGCTGTGTGTCCTGGGAAAAGGTGAAGAGGTGAAGTGCTGCTGATGCTTATCAAGACAGATCAAGAGGGCTGGCTCCAACAAAAACACAAATTGCCAGACACATATATAGGACTGTAGAACTCACATTATACTGCTGCTCTCCTGTATCCAGGCTTTGCATTGAGCGTGACTTGCTGGTGTCATGTGGGCTGCTGCTAGGGCTTACATTCGGGGGATGTCTTATATTTCAAGCATGCTAGGAATTCCTGCTAGGGCTTATTCTCAGGGGATGTCTTACTTTAGGGGAAACACGTACATTACCTGGAATAACATATAGGATACTTTTTATCCCCATAACCAGAAAATGGGCAGAGACAAATACAAATTTCACTGGGAAAATGTAAACTGCAGCCATTCTTACACTGTTAATGGCAGGGTTCTCAAACTTTGCACAGTTGGTCACTGTGTGACTGGGATTAATATTCAGAAAAGTGGGTGGAGCCTATAAAAGCCACTCAAAATTCACCTATTGATTTTCAAGGGGAATATTTAATTGCTGCCATTCTTGCACTGTTAATGGCACAAGCCTCAAATCTGGTACAGATGGTCATTGGGGTGACTGGGTTTCAAATTCGGAAAAGGAGGTGGAGCCACAGACAGCCAATCCGATTTGTTTCATTTCAATGCAAATTATTGATTCCAAAGACCACAAAGCTCACAAACTAAGTCATTAAGTAATTGAGTAATTGTGTATTAGGGTTAGAAAAATTATGCAGAGCCAACACCAGCTAAATACATATGGGCCATCAGCTAGTCTAAAATATATATATATATATATATATATATATATATATATATATATATATATATATATATAGTGTGTGGCCACCTTCAATCTGTGTTGAATGGGTTTGTCTGTAGCTTAGTTTTTCAGTATAAACCTCTCTTTAGATTCTACATTATTATATATGTCCCCAGCACGGTGGCGTAGTGGTTAGCTCTCTCGCCTTGCAGCGCTGAGTCCCTGGTTCGAATCCCAGCCAGGGCACTATCTGCAAAGAGTTTGTATGTTCTCTCCGTGTCTGCGTGGGTTTCCTCCGGGCACTCCGGTTTCCTCCCACATTCCAAAAAACATACAGATAAGTTAATTGGCTCCCTCTAAAAATTGGCCCTAGACTACAGTACTTACACTACATAATATAGACATATGGCAATGGTAAGGATTCGATTGTGAGCTCCTTTGAAGGACAGTTAGTGACAAGATATATATATATATATATATACACTGTACAGCACTGCGTAATATGTCGGCGCTATATAAATACTAAATAATAATAATAATTCAGTGGCAAGCAGCATCTTTCCATTTGCATTGAGCTAGTGGCATAGCAAGAAGGGATGCAGAGAGGTTGCGACCGCACCAGGCCTTTGACCAGAGGCCCTTCCTCAACTACAGTATTAGCTCTTCAATGGTGCTTTGTTGGTAATGATCACTTCTATATATGCTTTGAATAGTGGTAATCATTAACAAACTGTTCCCCTCCTCTGCCTACACCTCTCATACTGTAGATGTCCTTGGCAGGTTTTTGTTGCACTGGGGCCCAAAGCTCCTTAGCTACACCTCTGCCTTGTAGACACAGTGCAGTTAGTGTCTACATTTAAAAGAAAAATTTAGAAATACAGAAGGTACAACCACTGAATTCCATGTTAAAACACACACACACACACACACACATACACACACACATCCTCACATGCTCACGCTAATACCATTCTTATAAAAACAAGGCTTGTTCAATGATCAGTCATTGTTTCTGAATTTTGCTGATGTTGCACAACCTCATTCTTCCTCCATCTGTCTTATTACAGCTGCATACAAAGAAAATCAATCACTGCTTCAGTTAGATATACTAACAGCAGGATCTTGGATGTGAAGTTTGCAAGCTCTCATCTGCTTATTAGCAGAGCCCACAGAAAGGAGAGTAAAACAACATATTGATATGTATATTCTCTTACTGATGATGTCGAGATAGCCACTTGAAATATGCTGCAGTATCTATTTGTCTAACAGCAAGAAATACATTTTCTGTTAACACTAAGCTATGTTATAAATTATGTTCATGGAGAAAAAAAAATCCCTTTTTTGAGTACACATATCAGCTTTGCAAAACACAATGTAAATGTTCCTGAAGTAAAACCTAGGTAAACAGATGTGCAGGCATTTATTGTTAGGAGAGGCTCATGTTAAAGTGGATCTGAGGGGAAAATTTGAGTTGCATGCTTACCTTAGTAGAGGAAAGTCTCTGGATTCTTGATATTCCCCCTATTGTCCTCAAACCCACTGATCAATTGTGGGGACCCTCCAAGCAAATCCGACAAGAGCTACCCTGCCCATGCTTCCCTCTGTGTATGAGTGCAGCCACACTGTGCCTGTGCAAGGGGAGCATGGCTGTCAAATAACTTATCAATATCTGTCTTAAATGATTATTAACTACTTAAAGGGACAGTCTAAAATTCGTCATAATCAAAATTTGCCAGTAGTGGACTTGTGGACACTATAAACAGAAAATTTAAGGTTAACAGGATTACCTCTGGAACAATTACGCAACAGTCAACAACTGGATTTTATAAAATTGTATTAATATAAAAATAAATAAAGCATATATACAGAAATATACATCTCACCGGTTGTTGTCCATCATCCAATATACACTTTCAAAGTTCCTTTAGTGAAACAAGTCCCATAATATAGCAACTCTTCTTCTGTAGATTTTATCCTCCATCGATAATTGTTGTCTCGAGATTGTACAATGTATGGTGCACACAAAAATAGCTTTATCCTTATCAGTAGTATATAGTTCTACTCTTGTATAAAGAATTTTAAGTAGTTATTTCTTAATCAAACAAAGCTGGGTAGTTGTCCCTAAGCTTTCAATTGCATTTAAATAGTAAGCTTACTGATTGGTATATAAAAAATGAAATTAAAAAAAATTATCTAAAAAAACTTAAAACTGCTGAAGTTTGAAATGACAATTCTTTAGCGTCTATATAAGCTATTGTCAATAAATTCACCAAGAATAATGCATATTACCTCTCTTGGGTTCTAGAATCACAGTGGAAGGTAGAGTCTCTTTCAGTTAGGTCTCAGTCCATCTCAGTAGAGTTTCAGGCTCAATTAATAAATATACCAGCCTGCCAGGCCTTTTATCATAAGTTTCTAAGATGGCATATTTTAGGGGATTTCAAGGTGATGCACAAAATTCAAACTTATTTTTAACTGGTACATTCTGACAATTTAATCTATCTGGTGATCTTAGCAGGTGCGTACATATATGATGCTATTTGGCTTATTAACAAAAGCAATCTATATGTCTTTTCTAATCAAATTTACATCAATACCATTTTTAATTAGATTTATGATCCAAGTGGTGTATTTATGATATCTTTCTAGATCTGATACTGCTAACTGAAGTGAGGTTAACCAAAGTATATCACGTATGTTCTAATCTTAGTCTAAGAAATTGGCATGTTCTTTGGTGCATCATTAATTAACACCACCTGTGGTCACAGGTTGTAATGTCTGGATCACATACTTTATTGTTTTCATAACAAACAGCCATCTATTTTAACCACTTCCCAACTGAGGGGTTTTACCCCCTGACCACCAGAGCAATTTTCACCTTTCAGCGCTCCTTCCATTCATTCGTCTATAATTTTATCATTACTTATCGCAATGAAATGAACTATATCTTGTTTTTTTCGCCACCAATTAGGCTTTCTTTAGGTGGGACATTATGCCAAGAATAATTTTATTCTAAATGTGTTTTAATGGGAAAATAGGAAAAATGTGGGAAAAAATTTATTATTTTTCAGTTTTCGGCCTTTATAGTTTTTAAATAATGCATGCTACTGTAATTAAAACCCATTAAATGTATATGCCTATTTATCCCGGTTATAAAACTATTTAAATTATGTCCCTATCACAATGTTTGCCGCCAATATTTTAATTGGAAATAAAGGTGAATTTTTTTCAGTTTTGCGTCCATCCCTAATTACAAGCCCATAGTTTATAAAGTAACAGTGTTATACCCTCTTGACATAAATATTTAAAAAGTTCAGTCCCTAAGGTAACTATTTATGTATTTTTAACTTTAAAAAAAATTGGGGAGTGTGGGAGGTAAGGAGTTAATTTTTTGTGTAAAACTAGTTTATTTGTGTGTAAAAAATGCTTAGGGTGTAGTTTTACTATTTGGCCACAAGATGGCAACAGTAACTTTTTGTTTCATGCGACCTGCAAGCGTCCTTCCGGACGCTTGCAGGAAATAAAAAGAGGCTGGGAGTTTGTTATTGCTCACAATGATCGCGCTGCTCAGCCGAGCGGCAGCGGATCATTGCGGGGCTTAGATCAACGAACGGGAATGGATTTTCCCGTTCGTTGATCTCTGGGCGAGCGGGCGGCGGCGTGTTTACTAGCGGCGGGCGGCGTGTTTACGAGCTGGAGCGCGGGCAGCGGCGGGAGTGCGCAAAGTACGGATTTCTCCGTCCCTGGGGGTTAAAGGATGGAAAAAGGGACGGAGAAATCCGTATGGGCGGGGGTAAAGTGGTTAACCACTTCCCTACCACAGGTTTTTTCCACTTCAAGACCAGAGTAATTTCCACATAACGCTTCTCCCATTCATTCGCCAATAACTTATGACTACTTATCACACTGAAATGATCTGTATATTATTTTTTGTGGGACAAACTAGGCTTTCTTTGGGCAGTACTTTTTGCTAAGAATTATTTTATTATATATGCATTTTACAGGGCAGAAGAAGAAAAAAAAATTGCAAAATTCATGATTTCTCAGCTTTCAGCCATTGTAGTTTAAAAATAAAATGTGCTATTGTAGATAAAAAAGACACATTTTATTTGCCCATTTGTCCCAGTTATTAAGTTGAAATTGCCTCCCTAGTACAATGAATGGTGATAATATTTTATTTCTAAATAAAGGTTTATTTTTTCAGTTTAGTGGTTTTTTATACTATAGAAATAACGATAAGCTTTTATTTACAAAAGCGACAGTAATATACCCTCATAACTGTCAGATATCGAGAATTAATAAAGTTTTATAGGTTAAATAAAAACATAATTAATGTCCTTTAAAAATATAACCTTATAGGATTGTATAAAGAAACCTTGTAATGTGCGCTCACTGTTGTACATACAACCTACTATAAAAATAAAAAGTAAATTAATGTAATAAAGTCCTCAAACCACAGTCCAGTGACTACTTATTTGTCCATGGATCGCTGCATCAGTCGCCAAGCATATGATGTAATTAAATCTTCATTCTAAATGCTGCGCTCACATGTATATCCAATTTTCTTATAATGTATCACTCAGAGAAAAAAAATGAAAAAAAGAAAAGAAAGAAAAAACATAGTGTGATACTGCTTCAATCAGTTGCCTTTTCCACAACACCCAGTGCTGCAACCTATATCCTATGTGTATTCACCACGACTCATAAGGTTATACAGGTCCTCACCATGTGAAATGGCTGCCAAGCCACAGACAGCAAACCAGCACCATATGCACTTTCCCAAAAGCATGCAGATATCCACCAGATCATGCGTGGCCTCTCACCTTACTCTCTGCCGTCCAAGTTATAAGACAGCAGCAGCGCTTAATATCCTCAGATGGGACGCTTCCAGCCGTATTCTCAAACGATAATACACCACAGGAGCAGATACCTCATGTCAGCCTAGCAACTGCACGCATGCACGCGTTTCATGCTTGCGTGCCCCTGATGAGTGCGCATGCACAAAACGCGTAGGGCGGAGCTACAGGCGAACGAGGCTGGCGTGGAGGAGCTCTGTTTGATACATGCTTGATTTTATTCTGAATATGTGAGTGCACTATTTTTATACTCTTAAATAAATGTGGATGGTTTTACGCTATGTTGAGTCCTTCAGTTGATAGGCTGACATGAGGTATCTGCTCCTGTGGTGTATTATCGTTTGAGAATACGGCTGGAAGCGTCCCATCTGAGGATATTAAGCGCTGCTGCTGTCTTATAACTTGGACGGCAGAGAGTAAGGTGAGAGGCCACGCATGATCTGGTGGATATCTGCATGCTTTTGGGAGAGTGCATATGGTGCTGGTTTGCTGTCTGTGGCTTGGCAGCCATTTCACATGGTAAGGACCTGTATAACCTTATGAGTCGTGGTGAATACACATAGGATATAGGTTGCAGCACTGGGTGTTGTGGAAAAGGCAACTGATTGAAGCAGTATCACACTATGTTTTTTCTTTCTTCTCTTTTTTTCGTTTTTTTTTCTCTGAGTGATACATTATAAGAAGATTGGATATACATGTGAGCGCAGCATTTTGAATGAAGATTATAGGATTGTATGGTTTATTATAAATATTATTAGCAAGTGTATCCTGATTTATATTATATATTCATGCATGTTCAATTTATCATATGGATTACAAGAAATAGATCTTTTATATTATACTTTTATAAGATTTAAAGCTTTATAGTCAGTTTAAAGCTGAGTAGTGAAATTCCAAGAACATGGTTTAGTAACAGACTGTTGAATCAGAAAGATTTTCCTCTGTCTGAAGAATGTTTACTGGAGTAATAATCTTAAACTTTAGGTAAATCTTAAAAGTTTACTTTGTCTTGGACAATATTGAAATCCCAGAGTCTTTGTTAGCAGTCTAAGGGGCAGCAAGCTGGCCAGAGATAGCTTGGAGTTAGAAGGTGGACTGATATAGAATTTCATATAACCTTATTATCAGGAATTCTATATATGTATGTCATTATATATAGCATGTCATATATAGCAATGTAATAAGCATTATCCCATATTTTATATAGTTAAATGCATAATATTAAGAAAATATACTTAATACCAAATGTAGCAGATCGTTCTGAGATACTTAACAAAGCTTGCATACATGTTCTAGTTTTAATGTTTAACTCCTAGGCCAGACACTCAAGGGACCTAGAAGAGCCATATCTACTGGGATAACATTCTTGGATTATAAATGGTTGTTCTCAAACAGAGCCATAACTTATTGTTGACCAGCTGAATTGGCCCAAAGAGCTAGTCTTGACCAGTTTTATGTGTTAAGGAATTATGACCATTCTTCCAATCTAATGAAATACTAACAAATAATATGCTTGTTAGATTAGGAGGAGTTCAAATTTTAAATGTTTTTATATACTCTCAGAACGCAAGACGAGAAAAAAAAATGTTGGTATCAAAATTATCTTGAAATTGATATTCAAATGGGCTAGTTATTTTTAAACTTGTAGTCACACCTTTCATTCTTGATTGGGTCCAGTTAACCTGGGGGCTGAGTTATAAGTTAGTTAGAGGGATATAAATTAAGAGTGCATGAGACACTCTACACACACTCTCTATAGACACACTTGTATAGAATACCCTGAATATGTGACCTTCCTGGAATTGCAACTAGGAATATCCATGTTTGATTTGGGTTCATTTTTCTCTACATGTATTATTAAGGTACTTTTATTTTTTTTAAATAATAAACATTTAATAAAAGTTTGAATGTAGAAGTGTCTTATGGTATATTTGGGTGTATTTGGCTGTATTTTACTTTTTGGCCACTTTGGAAAATGTTTGTAACAGTTTCCTTGGGGTTATGAATGAGAGATGCAGCTCTCCCATTCATAACGGCACAGTGATCGGGCTGAGAATTAATTGATTCTCATGCACTGATCACAGAAGTACAGGGATGCGGCGATGGCGAATGGAAATGGCGTGGGAATTGCGATTGGCGGCAGTAAGTAAACAGTGCATATATATACGCCCCTGACCTGCTAGTGGTAAACACAGGGGTGTATATATACATACCAAAAATCCAGTTAATACATGCCAAATTATATAGAAAGCAAACTTATTTACCTTAATATATAGGTCTATTATTGATCATCTCATTAATTAATAACTCTATGATCACTATACATGATTACATATATCAGCGTATAGCTGGCTTAGCTTCTGTGGTGCATGTGGTTGGCCTTACATTAAGCTTGCATTGCAGCAAGAACTGAGTAAAGGCAGAGAATTTCTCCAGTGCTATCTTAATATAAACATAACCTTGTACAGAGAACAGACTTACTGCAGAAAATGACACTAAGGGTTACTCTAACCAAGAATCTAACTCTGATTAACCCTTTCAGCCCGCGGGGATTTTTCACTTTATGCATCAGAGCAATTTGCACCTCCCATTCATTCGCTAATAACTTTATCACTACTAAACACAATTTATTGATCTATATATTGTTTTTTCTGCCACTAATTAGGCTTTCTTTGGGTGGTACATTTTGCTAAGAATTATTTTTTTATAAATGCATTTTAACAGGATTAATAAGAAAAAAAATGGAAAAAATTCATTATTTCGCAGTTTTCGTCCATTATAGCTTTAAAATAATCCATGCTACCATAATTAAAACCTATGTATTTTATTTGCCGTTTGTCTCGGTTATGACACCATTTAAATTTTGTCCCTATCACAATGTATGGCACCAATATTTTATTTGGAAATAAAGGTGCATTTTTTCCGTTTTGCATCCATCACTATTTACAATCTTATAATTTAAAAAATGTTCATAGTATACCCCCTTCAAATGCATATTTCAGACCCTTAGGTAACTATTTATGGTTTTGGGTTTTTTTTAATTATAAAAAAAAAATTCCATTAAAAATTTTATTTGGGTAATATTTTGGTGTGGGAAATAAACAGTTAATTTTTAATGTTATTCTATGTGGAAATTGTAATGTAAAAAATATGTAGATGTAGTTTTACTATTAAGCCACAAGATGGCCACCTTGAGTTTATTTTTTTCTCCTTCTGCTTCTCGATCACCGGAAGCACAAGGTGGATGGGGAAACTTTGCAGAAAGACTGAAGCCTCTAGTAAGAGTGCTTCGGTTTTTACTGCTGGGGACACGGATCAGTGATCGGGAACCATGTTCCACGTTCACTGATCCCAGGGCTACCGGGGGACAGCACAGGGGCGCGCCGGCGATCGCACGCGAGAGTGCGGCATCGCAGCAGAGCAGCCGCCTGGATGTGAGGATCACGTCCGGGCGGCAGAAATGGTTAAAGAATAACTTTTCTGAAATGGCCACAAGATTTTCTGACATGGCCACAAATTAGAATAAGGTCTTGGCAAGCAGCATTGGGGTCCAGGATGACATGGGAAGGCTTTCCTCTATCTTGGTAAGTCTTAAACTTTTTTTTTCTCACAAGTTTGCCTTAAATAATTTCATCATCTTTTAATTTCTTTAAATGTTTGACTAGATGTTATTTTTAAACACAGGGATGCCGAGAATCTAGCATATGAACAGAAGCCCCAATGCATCAGCAAAATATCCAGAGTGCCGTATTGTCTTAGCTGACTTCTTTGAGTGCCGGGCACCTGCTTTGAAGTATCACAACCACGATACTTCACTAGCGCTGCGTTACTATGTTAATTAACATAGTTACTATGTTAATTACACAGTAACTATGTTAATTAACATAGTAGCAGCCTCCCTAATGAAGTATCGTGGTCACGATACTTCACAGCAGCGGGTGGCATTTAAAGGAGCGTGCATTGCTTTGTAATCAACGCCCGTAACTAAGGAAGGCACACTACGATGCACGACCGCATGTTGTGTGCCTCCCTGGATTTAGGCCACACTGCTGTCATGGGGCTTATGCTGCTCTAGCAGTGCAGCTTCATGAATCAAGCCCAATAAATCACTTGTGAGGCTACATCTAGAGCATGGAATACAGTATTGGCCTCTACACTACAGGAAGGAAATGGATGTTTTAGAACATGTACAAAGTCGGGCAACTAAATTAATCAAAGGAAAAACGTAGTGTGTACACCAATCCCCTCCGACAGTGCACGACCAGGTCAGCAAGGCCCACACAAAGTATAGAAGCAAAGGTCCGCACTTGTCCAAGGTTCCAATTCTTTATTTAGGACATATCCAATAATAACACATGCATCAAAAAGCTGACATGTTTCGAGCTATACTAGCTCTTAATCATAGCTGATCAAACAATGGTAAAAAGTCCTCTTATATAAGGGGATGTCAATGCACCTGTCCCTCAGAACTCCGCCCAGGGGAGGGGTAAAATGGTCATTAAGGTGCAAGGTGCAAGTAGAGATAAATATCTCTTATCCAGCAATGTGGAAATACATACAAGGAATTAAAACTCAAAGAAATTTAAAACCATAAAAATACCAAGGAACAGACTTGTGCATTTAAAATATGGCAATAACACACCACAGATCCCTAGGATGAAATATGTAGAAAGGGGGTGCTCTAAACGAGGGAAAAGAGCAGGGAAAAGTAGAACCAAAACTAAGGAATCTCAAGTAATAAGCGCCAGGTCCCATTTGGCATTTAAGCCTTGTGGGAGCCTGGTGCCTAAGGGCCACTAACAAATCCCAGCTGGAGTTGCTGCAATCCACAAGGCAACATAAATATAGTCAGTATAGACCCACATTTGTGACCACGCATTCAGTGGAATACAAGAACGTAACTAACATATTCACAAAGTATTTGCCAATATTGGAAGGGGATGCAGGCCTTTCACCATTTCTTAAAAATGGAGTCAGATTTTCCAGTAGACGAGCTCCGACTCTGGGACAGATTCTCTCCCCTAGCTTGTATGACTCCAAGCCCATTCTAAAAACTTGGCTATCAGTGGTGGGGTCTTTCAAGTGTGGCACCTCCACCTGTAGGTATTGTCATGTACACCGGGGATCGAAAACAGTTGTCTCTGCCTCAAACGGTTGTTCTTTTAGTATCAAGCAATTTATTAATTGCGGCACCAAATATGTTGTTTATCTGGTGACCTGCAGCCTTTGCTCCTTACAATATGTGGGTTGTTCCACGAGACCCGTGAGGCAGAGAATAGCCGAACACTATCTGGGTGCGGGATGGTCCACCCTTAACATTTCTAATGTGGCTAAACACTTTAGAGACAAGCATGGTGGGGATATGACGGGGTTCATGTTTCAGGGGATCGAAAGAGTTATGCCTTCTAGGAGGGGTGGGGATCTCTATAAAGTACTTTTGAAGAGGGAAGCTATGTGGATCCATCGCCTAGGCACCAGGCTCCCACAAGGCTTAAATGCCAAATGGGACCTGGCGCTTATTACTTGAGATTCCTTAGTTTTGGTTCTCCTTTTCCCTGCTCTTTTCCCTCTTTTAGAGCATCCCCTTTCTACATATTTCATCCTAGGGATCTGTGGTGTGTTATTGCCATATTTTGAATGCACAAGTCTGTTCCTTGGTATTTTTATGGTTTTAAATTTCTTTGAGTTTTAATTCCTTGTTGTATGTATTTCCACATTGCTGGATAAGATATATTTATCTCTCCTTGCACCTTGCACCTTAATGACCATTTTACCCCTCCTCTGGGCGGAGTTCTGAGGGACAGGTGCATTGACGTCCCCTTATATAAGAGGACTTTTTACCATTGTTTGATCAGCTATGATTAAGAGCTAGTATAGCTCGAAACATGTTAGCTTTTTGATGCATGTGTTATTATTGGATATGTCCTAAATAAAGAATTGGAACCTTGGACAAGTGCAGACCTTTGCTTCTAAATTAATCAAAGGGATGGAAAATCTCACTACTCAAGGAAGGTTAGACAAATTGGGCTTACTCAGCTTGGTAACATGATGACTCATAGGCCACCTTATTAACATGTATAAATCCAACCAAGGGCAATTGGTAAAAGTTTGGCAAATTAGCTTTTTAGGTCTGTAAAAAGACATGAACTACACATGGAGAACATGAGTTTTTTTTCCACCTGTCTACAAAGGGATTCTTTATAGTAAAAGTGGTTAAATGTTAAAACCCTTACTACAGGAATCCTTTCTTAACATAAAAGTGAAACCCCAGCTATGACTGCTAGATGTGGGAAGATGATACCTTCATCTAGTCAGGGAGGTATTTTGTGAGGTTAAATAGTTTGGTTGAAAAAAAAGACATTCATCAAGTTTTACTAGAAAAAAAGAGCACTGTCCTGAACCAACACAAGTCCCAGTGGTTCCAGAGGAAGGCAAACACCCTTTACAGGCTTGGGACAATTAGCCTCAATGGTGGAAAATGTTCTTCCCAACTCTAGATGATAATTAGTTAAAGTCCTGACAGTTAATTAATCCATATCATGCACTGATGAGGATCAATCACTCCGAAACAGTCTGTATGCATGTTGGATTATTGTGGCTCTGTAATATTAATAAACTGACACATCATTGCATTCCAGCGGATCTGGAGTTGTGTTTAGCTTCCAGGGACAACTATAAATAATTAGCATATATTCAGCAGTGATTCAATGGGAGACATCTCGGAGCTCACTGCAACCTGAATTATCGCAAATACTTTCTGTTTTAAGAAATCAAACTTTTGTTTTCAATTCCTGAATCAACTGCTGGGAATTAGCTAGGAATTATAGCCATGAATGACCTTCAATGCCAGCATTCAAGTCCTCTTTAAAAGCAGATATATTATTGCCCATAATTACTTCCTGTGGTAAAATATTCCAGATTCCAGATTTTATCCACTCCTACTGTAAATAACCCCTTCCTAAATTAAAGGCAATATGCAGATTATGTCCATATGCAGATAATATCCCCTTTATCTTTTTACAAGCCTAGGGGAAAAAAAGCTCACCTGCCAAGCTTTTGTATTGCACTCTGATGTGTGTTAATCTGGTCACTAGGGCTGATCGGAACAGCTGAATTCCGATCTCGCCGAAATACGTTGTACCGCATGCGAAAACCGAATTTCGTGTTCCGAATTTTCGTGTTCCGAGTGCACTTCTATTGAATTAAATAGTGCCACCTTCTGCGGTTAATTGTAAAGCCCCTGTACATGGGGCTTTTAGGACCATTGTAGTCCCTTACACACTCCAATGAGTTCTGGGTCACCATGAGCTTGCTGGTTAGTTTGTACCTCTCGGTGTTACAAGCCCTACTGCATAGAGCCAAATTAATCCATGCCATGCACTGGTGAGGATCAAACAATCTGAAACAGTCTGTATGCATGTTGGATTATTATGGCTCTGTACAAACAAGCTGACACATCATTGCATTCCAGCGGTTCTGGAGGTGTGTTTAGCTTCTAAGGGTAAAATGGTTAATTTGCATATATTCAGCAGTGATGCACTGGGAGACATCTCAAACTCACTCCAACCTGAATTATCGCAAATTCTTTCTGTTTGAAGAAAACAAACTTTTGTTTTTCTTAACATCTTAGTAAGGGGGCTTTTAGGACCATTGTAGTCCCTTACACACTCCAATGAGTTCTGGGTCACCATGAGCTTGCTGGTTAGTTTGCACCGGGGGGACCTTTAACATTAGGCGGATAGTGTTTGGTCAGTAAGGCGGCCGGATGCGATGTCACATGGATGATTCTTGTTCAATTTCAGTATGAAATTGATTGGAAATTGTCCTGCGGTGTATGCCAACAGATCTCTCTCTAATCAGATTCGATTAGAGAGAGATTTGTCTCTTGGTCGAATCTGCCCATCATCGCTAGATGTATGGCCACCTTTAGTCCTAACTTATCAGACAGAGATCTCAATCTAAAGTGTATTTTACCAAATGGGAATACAGATTCAAATACATGTTTTCCCAGAATTATAGTGAAAGTAAACAGCCATTTGTCATTGAAATATAAATATAGAACAAAAAGCCAGCTCATCTGCACTTTCTGTAACCATTAACACAAACAAACTGCTGATCCGGACAGTATTGGAGTTAAACCTGCATTAGTAACTAGTGCATTGAAGTGGCATTATAAAGCTTAGTTTCTTTTAATTCATTTATTGTTTTCCTCGCTCCTCGTCACAACCCACTTTGCAATTCTGGCTTTCCAGAGACTGATTTTCCAATGATGGTGAAGAATTTGCCTGCAATGCATTTGTGGTGGCGACTTAAAGATCCATTGTATTGACAGACTGGCAGGTATGGTCATGCATGTGTGTGAAAATAGATCTTCTTATGCAACGTGACTAGTGCATTTACAAATATCCCAGATTTTGTACTGTGGGTAGTTTCTGCTTCATGACATAACTCATCAAGTGCAGACAAGCTTGAGATTTAATAAAGTGTTCTTCACTCATCCTTTTCATGTCCTTTTTCCCAGTCAACCATTTTGCTAAAAATCAATAACACATTTCTTAAAAAGAGAATAAACAGTCAAGACCCTTTATGGTAAAAAAAAAAACAAGATACAATGCAGGAAGGAAAACAGCACTATGCACACAAAAGAGTGTGTATGCATAATTATATAATAAGTACTGGAGAGATTGTTCTCCATCCTCACTGGGCCATTTCTTTAGAAATAGGGAGGGTGAAGCTCAAGGTTCAGGCAACATGCTCACAGACATTACTGTGCCTATTAAAATAGGCTTTCTTACGTTTTATAATGGGGAAAAAAGTGTACAGCTCTTGCAGCTCAGTCCATCAACAGACAGTCCATAATTGTTTGAACCAGTACTGACTGTAACTCGCTGTAACAACACCTCTATCAAAGATGAAATCCAGGCTGCTAGAAAATCTTCATTTACACTCCTAACCCTTCTCTGGTTAAATTTACTATAATGCCCATATAAAGATAAAAAAAGAAGAATCAGAGGATAAATTGTACATGCATACACAGTGCTTTGGGTTGTGCATGTAGCCCTTTAGCTCGTTAAAGGGACACTTAAGTCAAACAAAAAAAAATGAGTTTTACTCACCTGGGGCTTCCAATAGCCCCCTGCAGCTGTCCGGTGCCCTCGCCGTCTCCCTACAATCCTCCTGGCCCCGCCGGCAGCCATTTTCTGTTTCGGTGACAGGAGCTGACAAGCTGGGGATGCGAGTGATTCTTCACATTCCCAGACACATTAGCACCCTCTATGCTGCTATATGATATATGATATATGCTATAGCAGCATAGATGCCGCTATTGTGGCCAGGAATGCGAAGAATCACTCGCGTCCCCATCCTGTCAGCTCCTGTCACCGAAACAGGAAGTGGCTGCCGGTGGGGCCAGGAGGATCGGAGGGAGATGGCGAGGGCACCGGACAGCTGCAGGGGGCTATTGGAAGCCCTAGGTGAGGAAAACTCATTTTTTTTGCTTGACTGAAGTGTCTCTTTAACTGATACTTTCATATATACCTTGCAATATGTCAGGTAGACTTTGGCTTCCTCCAGATCATGTGTGTGTGTGTGTGTGTGTGTGCGTGCGTGCGTGCGTGCGTGCGTGCGTGCCTGCGTGCGTGTGTGTGTGTGTGTGTGTATTACCTGCAAGAGGTTTACAGATCACATCTCCTGGGTCCTCTCACTGAGTCACATTACATTGCAGTCTTTTGCAACCTCTCTTCCTATTCCAAAACCAGTGAGTGTCTGTTTTCCATTGGATCTCTGATTAAGTGACTACTTAGGCTAGTGCTAATTTGCAAGGACACTTGAACAGTAACTAATGGTGTGTACACACTTGAAAGATAAATTAAAGATATCAGACCAATTTTGCCCCCTTCCATGTAGTATGAGAGCCATACTCTACACAGTCTTTTCTATGGAGCTGAACTCCCCATCAGATAAAACTCTTTGCAAGATGCTGCACACAAAGATGCCCGTACACACTAAAAAGATCAGTATCTGCAAAAGATCTGTTCCTGCCAAAAATCCATTCCTGCAAAATACATTCATAGTCTATGATATCTGCAGATCCTCAAACACACCTTGTTTAACAGACTTCATCTGCATATCTGACAATCATCTGCAGATCTAAAAATCCATCCTGGTGGATCTGATCTGCAGACGATCTGCAGATGAATGTCTGTTAAACAAGGTGTGTATGAAGATCTGCAGATATCATAGACTATGAATGCATTTTGCAGGAACGGATCTTTTGCAGGAACAGATCTTTTGCAGATACTGATCTTTTGAATGTGTACAGCATCTTGCAAAGAGCTTTTATCTGATGGCGAGTTCAGCCCCATAGAATAGACTGTGTAGAGTATGGCTCTCATACTACATGGAAGGTGGTAAAATTGGTCTAAGATCTTTCATTTATCTTTCAAGTGTGTACACACCATTAGGAAGCACACTAGGCAGGGAAAAAAAACTTAAGCATAACAACCAGGCTCTTACCATTATTTTTAATGACAAGCTAAGTTACATTAAAGAAAACAAGATAATATTTTCCAGTTTGCCAACTGATTAGGGTGTAATTTGGTATATAATTATGTAGTGTGGGTTATTTCAATAGCTTTTTGTGCTTATAGCCCTACTCAGATGCACATCTAGCCCTGGGCAGAAGTGAACAGCAATTGCATTTTTCATCTAACATGTGAAAGGCAGTTTTGTATTCCTAGCATGGAAGAGATTTCTAGGAAAATAGTATAAGCTACCTCTGGGGCTCTTTCAGACAAATGGCTGAAAGCGGTACGCTCAAATTGCTTGTCAACCACTCCTGTGCAGGGTGCTTTGCAGCCGGCTTCAAGCATCTAGCATTTGCGGCATCTCTGCATGTGCACCTGAGCAGGCGGCAGCTGGCCCTGGACACTACATGCTGTCGTTTTGTACTGGGCAATATCTGCACCACATGCCAGCCGCTGACACACTTGTGGTTACAAACGCTCCCATTCGGTTGCATTATTTGTCAACCGAGAGGTGCTTCACCCTAGCAAATGAGGTGTTAAATGGCATTTTTAACATGCCATTTAGCCCTTCATCATTAACCACTTGAGGACCTAGGGCTTTCTACCCCTTAAGGACCGGCCACTTTTTTTCCATTCAGAGCACTGCAGCTTTCACGGTTTATTGCTCGCTCATACAACCTACCACCTAAATGAATTTTGGCTCCGTTTCTTGTCACTAATAAAGATTTCTTTTGGTGCTATTTGATTGCTCCTGCGATTTTAACTTTTTATTATATTCATCAAAAAAGACATGAATTTTGGCAAAAAATGATTTTTTAACTTTCTCTGCTGACATTTTTCAAATAAAGTAAAATGTCTGTATACATGCAGCGCGAAAAATGTGGACAAACATGTTTTGGATTAAAAAAAACCCATTCAGTGTATATTTATTGGTTTGGGTAAAAGTTATAGCGTTTACAAACTATGGTGCAAAAAGTGAATTTTCTCATTTTCAAGCATCTATGACTTTTCTGACCCCCTGTCATGTTTCATGAGGGGCTAGAATTCCAGGATAGTATAAATACCCCCCAAATGACCCCATTTTGGAAAGAAGACATCCCAAAGTATTCACTGAGAGGCATAGTGAGTTCATAGAAGATATTATTTTTTGTCACAAGTAAGCGGAAAATGACACTTTGTGAGAAAAAAAAAAAAAAAAAAAGTTTCCATTTCTTCTAACTTGCGACAAAAAAAATGAAATCTGCCACGGACTCACCATGCCCCTCTCTAAATACCTTGAAGGGTCTACTTTCCAAAATGGGGTCATTTGTGGGGTGTGTTTACTGTCCTGACATTTTGGGGGGTGCTAAATTGTAAGCACCCCTGTAAAGCCTAAAGGTGCTCATTGGACTTTGGACCCCTTAGCGCAGTTAGGCTGTAAAAAAGTGCCACACATGTGGTATTGCCGTACTCAGGAGAAGTAGTATAATGTGTTTTGGGGTGTATTTTTACACATACCCATGCTGGGTGGGAGAAATATCTCTGTAAATGACAATTTGTTAATTTTTTTACACACAATTGTCCATTTACAGAGATCTTTCTCCCACTCAGCATGGGTATGTGTAAAAATACATCCCAAAACACATTATACTACTTCTCCTGAGTACGGCGATACCACATGTGTAGCACTTTTTTGCACCCTAACTGCGCTAAAGGGCCCAAAGTCCAATGAGTACCTTTAGGATTTCACAGGTCATTTTGAGAAATTTCGTTTCAAGACTACTCCTCACGGTTTAGGGCCCCTAAAATGCCAGGGCAGTATAGGAACCCCACAAATGACCCCATTTTAGAAAGAAGACACCCCAAGGTATTCCGTTAGGAGTATGGTGAGTTCATAGAAGATTTTATTTTTTGTCACAAGTTAGCGGAAAATGAAACTTTGTGAAAAAACACAATTAAAATCAATTTCCGCTAACTTGTGACAAAAAATAAAATCTTCTATGAACTCGCCATACTACTAACGGAATACCTTGGGGTGTCTTCTTTCTAAAATGGGGTTATTTGTGGGGTTCCTATACTGCCCTGGCATTTTAGGGGCCCTAAACCGTGAGGAGTAGTCTTGAAACGAAATTTCTCAAAATGACCTGTGAAATCCTAAAGGTACTCATTGGACTTTGGGCCCTTTAGCGCAGTTAGGGTGCAAAAAAGTGCCACACATGTGGTATCGCCATACTCGGGAGAAGTAGTACAATGTGTTTTGGGGTGTATTTTTACACATTCCCATGCTGGGTGGGAGAAATACCTCTGTAAATGACAATCTTTTGATTTTTTTACACACAATTGTCCATTTACAGCGGTATTTCTCCCACCCAGCATGGGTATGTGTAAAAATACACCCCAAAACACATTATACTACTTTTCCTGAGTACGGCGGTACCACATGTGTGACACTTTTTTGCAGCCTAGGTGCGCTAAGGGGCCCAACGTCCTATTCACAGGTCATTTTGAGGCATTTGTTTTCTAGACTACTCCTCGCGGTTTAGGGCCCCTAAAATGCCAGGGCAGTATAGGAACCCCACAAGTGACCCCATTTTAGAAAGAAGACACCCCAAGGTATTTCGTTAGGTGTATGGCGAGTTCATAGAAGATTTTATTTTTGGTCACAAGTTAGTGAAAAATGACACTTTGTGAAAAAAAACCAATAAAAATCAATTTCTGCTAACTTTTGACAAAAAATAAAATCTTCTATGAACTCGTCATACACCTAACAGAATACCTTGGGGTGTCTTTTTTTCTAAAATGGGGTCACTTGTGGGGTTCCTATACCGCCCTGGCATTTTACGGGCCCAAAACCGTGAGTAGTCTGGAAACCAAATGTCTCAAAATGACTGTTCAGGGGTATAAGCATCTGCAAATTTTGATGACAGGTGGTCTATGAGGGGGCGAATTTTGTGGAACTGGTCATAAGCAGGGTGGCCTTTTAGATGACAGGTTGTATTGGGCCTGATCTGATGGATAGGAGTGCTAGGGGGGTGACAGGAGGTGATTGATGGGTGTCTCAGGGGGTGGTTAGAGGGGAAAATAGATGCAATCAATGCACTGGGGAGGTGATCGGAAGGGGGTCTGAGGGGGATCTGAGGGTTTGGCCGAGTGATCAGGAGCCCACACGGGGCAAAGTAGGGCCTGATCTGATGGGTAGGTGTGTTAGGGGGTGACAGAAGGTGATTGATGGGTGTCTCAAGGTGTGATTAGAGGGGGGAATAGATGCAAGCAATGCACTGGTGAGGTGATCAGGGCTGGGGTCTGAGAGCATTCTGAGGGTGTGGGCGGGTGATTGAGTGCCCTAGGGGCAGATAGGGGTCTAATCTGATAGGTAGCAGTGACAGGGGGTGATTGATGGGTAATTAGTGGGTGTTTAGGGTAGAGAACAGATGTAAACACTGCACTTGGGAGGTGATCGGACGTCGGATCTGCGGGCGATCTATTGGTGTGGGTGGGTGATCAGATTGCCCGCAAGGGGCAGGTTAGGGGCTGATTGATGGGTGGCAGTGACAGCGGGTGATTGATGGGTGGCAGTGACAGGGGGTGATTGATGGGTGGCAGTGACAGGGGGTGATTGATCGGTGGCAGTGACAGGGGGTGATTGATGGGTGATTGATAGGTGATTGACAGGTGATTGACAGGTAATCAGTGGGTTATTACAGGGGAGAACAGATGTAAATATTGCACTGGCAAATTGATAAGGGTCTGAGGGCAATCTGAGCGTGTAGGCGGGTGATTGGGTGCCCGCAAGGGGCAGATTAGGGTCTGATCTGATGGGTAACAGTGACAGGTGGGGATAGGGGATGATTGATGGGTGATTAATGGGTAATTAGTGGGTGTTTAGAGGAGAGAATAGATGTAGACACTGCGCTTGGGTGGTGATCTGATGTCGGATCTGCGGGCGATCTATTGGTGTGGGTGGGTGATCAGATTGCCCGCAAGGGGCAGGTTAGGGGCTGATTGATGGGTGGCAGTGACAGCGGGTGATTGATGGGTGGCAGTGACAGGGGGTGATTGATGGGTGGCAGTGACAGGGGGTGATTGATCGGTGGCAGTGACAGGGGGTGATTGATGGGTGATTGATAGGTGATTGACAGGTGATTGACAGGTAATCAGTGGGTTATTACAGGGGAGAACAGATGTAAATATTGCACTGGCAAATTGATAAGGGTCTGAGGGCAATCTGAGCGTGTAGGCGGGTGATTGGGTGCCCGCAAGGGGCAGATTAGGGTCTGATCTGATGGGTAACAGTGACAGGTGGGGATAGGGGATGATTGATGGGTGATTAATGGGTAATTAGTGGGTGTTTAGAGGAGAGAATAGATGTAAACACTGCGCTTGGGTGGTGATCTGATGTCGGATCTGCGGGCGATCTATTGGTGTGGGTGGGTGATCAGATTGCCCGCAAGGGGCAGGTTAGGGGCTGATTGATGGGTGGCAGTGACAGGGGGTGATTGATGGGTGATTGACAGGTGATTGACAGGTGATTGACAGGTGATTGACAGGTGATCAGGGAGGATAGATGCATACAGTACATGGGGTGGGGGGGTCTGGGGGGGGTCTGGGGAGAATCTGAGGGGTGGGGGGGTGATCAGGAGGGAGCAGGGGGCAAGGGGGGGATAAAAAAAAAAAAGCGTTGACAGATAGTGACAGGGAGTGATTGATGGGTGATTAGTGGGGTGATTGGGTGCAAACAGGGGTCTGGGGGGTGGGCAGGGGGGGGTCTGATGGGTGCTGTGGGCGATCTGGGGCAGGGGGGGCGGAAATCAGTGTGCTTGGTGCAGACTAGGGTGGCTGCAGCCTGCTCTGGTGGTCCCTCGGACACTGGGACCACCAGAGCAGGAGGCAGCCTGTATAATACACTTTGTAAACATTACAAAGTGTATTATACACTTTGTATGCGGCGATCGTCGGGTTAACATCCCGCCGGCGCTTCCGTATGGCCGGCGGGGTGTTGTGGCGGGTGAGCGGCGCCAGGCGGAGGATCACATCACTGATGACGCGATCGCTCCGCCCATGCCCCTACAAGGACCGCCGCCATTTGTCTATACGGCGGTCCTTGCGGGGTGCACTTCCCGGCCGCCATTTGTATATACGGCGGTCGGGAAGTGGTTAAGAACCCTTGTTGTTTCCTTTTAACAGATAAAGGCACCTGTCCAGATACTTATGGATTACACAGGTGTTTTGGATAATTGATACAGAAATATGAATGCCCAAATATTGGGGGGGAGGGGAATTTAATGTGGTAAGAGGTTAGAGCCACTTTGGGTTTTTATTGTTTGTACAGTACAGAAGAGGTGAACCCCCTAACTAGTTTTTATTGTTGCCCCTCTTCTCCCTGTTCTCCCCCTTTGCGGTCTACAGGGCTGCTGGGTGTTACCAGAGGCAGGAAGTGATGAAAAAAATCTCTCCAGTGGGGACACATGCAGCAATAATTCTCCAAAACTTTCAATTGTCTCTTCTCAATTGAAGTTGGAATTGTAAAGCATGACTTTTTTTTTAACACGAGATTCCAAATTCACTGCCTGTGTGTTCCTTTTCCTGCAAGTTTATTTTGAGTGTATACAAGGGAGAAGATACAGAATATATGATAAATCCATGTATCATCCATCCCTCACAGCAAGAGCATGCCTCACTGCATGTATTGCAACACATCCTACAATTTAACTTATCTTAACCTAATTATATTCGCTGTGATGTTTGTCCTCTGCTTGCAATCTATCTATCCAGTCTAAATCTGAAGTTCATATTCCCATGATGCTAGAAATGTCATGTGACTTAATCAAACAAATAAGAGTGAAAAAAAATAATAATTGCATGGCTTCATCAGTCCATTTAGTGGGAAGCAATCAGTTACACCCTTTTCACTCAAACCAGACAGGCCTCAGACCTGTAATTTCCAAGTTTGAGAGCATGAAATGTTTGCTTGCTTGCTGACTGGTATAGGTACATTTGGGATCTCAACTTGGAGGAACCTCAACACTGGTAAAAGTGTTTAGTTTGGAATGCCTTTGCATGCAAACCATTTTGGAAGCAATTATCCATGAGTACTGCAACTGAATGAAAATTTCATACAAGTTGTTTTTATAATTACTAGAGTTCAAGCTTGTTGTGAGTGTTAGAGTGCAGAGTGTTAATGATTGTTTGTATCTTAATTGCCCTCTCCCTTCAGCACCTCCTTTCCTATTTAAATCCTGGGACCTCAAAACGATGAGCACAGCTTCACTTAGTGGAAAATACTCGCATTTGCTTATGCAAAGCCCTCTGTGCCAACATAGATGTGAAAAGGGTTTGTTCCCTGTTGAAGCTATTTTTGAAGAAAGATACAGTGTGTCACTAGGGAATTGATGTGCAGATACCATCTCACCACCACCACACACACCACCACCACCACCACCACCACCACACACCACACACACACACACACACACACACACACACACACACACACACACACACACACACACACACACACACACACACACACACACACACACACACACACACACACACACACACACACACACGTAACAAATATCTCATGCATACAATACAAACAAAATTTTTCTCATGTACAAATTGCACTGTACTGCTTTTGTTATTATTTTTGTTACGTTACAATATTGGAAAAACTATTGTAAGTAATAAATGCAAGACTTGATTTACAAACTTCCCAAAGGAACGTGTTTGTAAGTAGGGGACTGCCTATACCTTATTGTAATCTTATAAACTAGATGCCAGCAATTTTAGGGTTACAAATTTTAAGTTACAGTGCACATTTTTAATGTTTTTTCATAAAGATTTTGCAGTAGAGCTTATAATAAAAGTTTACGGTACTTATCTGCGCATCAAGCATACACGTTTATAAAACATTTAATGCTCCCAAGAAATAACAAGAGGTGTAGTCATCATTGAACCTTGATAGTGGCTTAACTGTTCCTAAAAAAAGCCTTAAACTTAATTTCCTTTACAGCTAGTTATGGAAATTCCACATACAAAGCTAGCATACAGCACAAGCATTAGAACAAAGCTGTTTCCAAAAAAAGCTTTTCATACAATTGTGGTTGTATTCTTTATTATATTCTATCTAGAGTATCCAGATAGCTCATGGTGACCAAGAACCACTAGGATATAATAAGGGTCTTAAAGGGACCAAGAAGCCTTTTTCCTACAAGGAAAATTTATATTCATTTTGTTCTCTAACAGAATGAATAATAATAACCTGCAGAGGGCAGCAGAGTTCCATTCACATTTCTTCAGATGCAAAAACTTGTTTTAACTTGATTCTTCAGTCTTCACTGGAAAAATTGTTTTTATTTTACCTACAGTTTCATTACTTCATATGCAAATAAGGCTGACGGCAACTGTAGATATTTACTTACCATCACTAAAGGCTAGTGCGGTTCATAAATAAATTACTAGCCATATACAGTATAACAGTTACAGTGGAACCTTGATTTGAGAGCATAATTCATTCCAGAAACATGCTTGTAATCCAATGCACTCATATCAAAGCGAATTTCCCCATAGGGATTAATGGAAACTCAAATGATTTGTACTACAATCCAAAAACAGTTATAGAAAAATATCTAATACAAAGTACTGTATAAAGTAAAAATGTATAACAGAATCATTGTTATCCTCTCACCCTAAATTTTTTCTCTGTGACTTTAACAAGGAACTTATCCTCAGGATTTCACAGAAATGTGACATTATACACAGTCCCTACACTCAGATCAAGTACAATCCTGCAGCATCAAAGGGTTCTGTACTTACGTATCTGACGCTGCTTTCTTATCAAGGCAACATTTCATAAACATATTTACCAGTCTTGCAAAGCGCTCTTAAACTAAGTTACTTGCAATACAAGGTTTTACTGTATTATATATACAATAATATAATAATCATCCTACATAATAATAGGCAACTGTCCCTGCGTACAGCAGGGACAGTTGTCTCTGTGGGTCCATGCTTTTTGCTACTGGGCATGTGCGCAGCACGGACCCAGCCTCACACAGGCAGAAGGACAGGGACGGGGCCAGGGAGCCAGGCGGGTGTGTGAAAGGAGTACAGATTCGGGTCCTTCCTCCACTCTGGAGGGTAGGTTGCCTTTTTCTGTTGGTAAAGAGAAGACCAGGAGCCCAATAGTGCAGTATCGTTAATCACGCTAGTAGCTCAATTAACTTATGAGATATGTACTCACAAACATGGGTTGCAGTCCTGCAACCACCGTATAAGCCTGCGGGAATAAACCGTTCCCGCTCGGTGTCCCGGATTATGCAGGAGCCGGGCGGTCGCACCCCTCTTCGGGTCCTCTCTCCGCGATGGAGTCTGGTCCACCTTGGGTGAGGTTTTCACCTCCGTAGGAGGTGTCTAGTAACTGGAACAGGGTTGTGAGGAGGCGCCCAAACAATTATGTATAATACAGTAGCTGATACTATTTAAGCATATAAAAGAAACAAAGAGGTATCTTACCTCTATGAGGGACTCTCAAGAGTGGTATTCAGGGAGCCTTTATTAACCACTTGCCGACCGCACACTCATAACGTGCGTCGGCAAAGTGGCAGCTGCAGGACCAGCGACGCAGTACTGCGTCGCCAGCTGCAGCCTAATTAATCAGGAAGCAGCCGCTCGTACGAGCGGCTGCTTCCTGTCAAATCACGGCGGGGGGCTCCGTGAATAGCCTGCGGGCCGCCGATGGCGGCTCGCAGGCTAGATGTAAACACAAGCGGAAATAATCCGCTTTGTTTACATTTGTACGGCGCTGCTGCGCAGCAGCGCCGTAAGGCAGATCGGCGATCCCTGGCCAATCAGCGGCCGGGGATCGCCGCCATGTGACAGACCACATCCTGTCACTGGCTGCACAGGACGGATAGCGTCCTGTGCAGCCCGGAACACCAGGGGGAGGCAGCAGGTAGGAGAGGGAGGGGGAATTTCGCCGCGGAGGGGGGCTTTGAGGTGCCCCCCCCCGCCACCCACAGCAGGCAGGAGAGATCAGACCCCCCCAGCACATCATCCCCATAGGGGGGAAAAAAGGGGGGCGATCTGATCTCCCTGCCTGCACCCTGATCTGTGCTGGGGGCTGCAGAGCCCACCCAGCACAGATCAATCAAACCAGCGCTGGTCCTTAAGGGGGGGTAAAGGGTGGGTCATCAAGTGGTTAAAAAAAGGGGTTATACTGTTGACAACGCGTTTCACGGGACGAAGCCCGCTTCCTCAGGTCATTAACAAAACAGTCAACATTATTACAGACCATGTGCAGCGTGGGCGCCGTGAAAATTTTTTTTTTTGCGGCGGGTGTGCGCATCCGCGCGGTGGACGTGCATGACGGGCAGGTGCACGCATGCGTGCGGCAGGTGCGCGGAGACAGACCTAGCCCGTTTTTAAACAGGCTAAGGTCACTAGTTATTATATTATGGCTGGCACTGTATTTATTAACTTTACTGCACTTGCCTTTTAGTGGTGGTAAGTAAATATCTAAAGTTGCTGCAGTGGCTGGATAGAGTAATAATTAAAGGGACCCTGAGCAGTCAAAAAAAATGAAACTAGTGCTCACCTGGGGCTTCCTCTAGCTCACTGTAGGCCACGAGGTCCCCCGGCGTCCTTTTGGCTCCTCTCCCGGTCCTGTTGATAGCTCCGTTACCAGCGACTTTCGGGCTGAAGGTCGGCTGGTTCTTCCTGAACGGGGATGCTCCACGTCATCACGCCGGCCGCTATGCTGCATCACACCAGCCGGTGTGACAGTCCTGCGCATGCTCGGTTCAGAGTTAGAAAAACACACATGTGCAGGACTGTCACCCAGCTGGCGCAATGGAACCTCGCAACCTATGGTGAGCTGGAGGAACTCCCAGGTAAGTACCAGTTTCATTTTTTGTTTGACTGCTAAGGGTCCCTTTAAGGGCACTGCCTTTGACATGGGAGACCAGGGTTTGAATCCTGGCTAGGGTCATTACTTATTCAGTTAGGAATTCAAGGCAAGACTTCCTAACACTGCAGCATGGCCTCTTGATCCCCTAGTGGATGCAGGTCTTGAGCGTTTTGAGTCCAACAGGAGAAGTCCAATAAGCGCTATATAAATGTTCGGATTATTATTATCATGTTTACGAGCAATTTTGCAATGCACATTTCTCTTTTGTTTAGCCTTATACCTAAAAAAGTAGTTATTTCAATAGAAAGTTGCTGGCATTTCTTCATTAGGTTTTGGCAATACCAGTTTGGATGGAATACATTGCATATCTACAGTATAATAACACTGTCTGCTGCTAAGTTTTCAATTCACTGCCACCTGCCTACCTCGTTCTTAAACTGTTGGCAAGGGTGTGCCATTTGTTTGCAGATTCCACAAGCATTTTTTTACAGGGTAGGCTAAGACACTTTTTTTTATGTTTATGGATTCTTTATGTCCGAAACTCTGGGCAAAGGTCCTGCATAGTTGTATTTGAGTGGCTGGAAAGTGGACATTGAATTAACCTTTTGAGGACCCTGGGCTTAAACCCCCCTAGTGACCAGCCTATTTTTCCCTTTAAGGGCTCGCTGCAGGGCCGTACATGTCAGCACACAAGTGATCCCCCCCCCCCCACACACACACACACACACACACAAACACATCCTTTCTCCCCACCGATCTTTCTGCTGGTGGGGTCTAAATGGCTCCATCATTCATGCAGAGATGCGCACGCATCAGCACGCGCCTTCTCCTGCAAATCCCCACTCTAGAACTTGGCGTTAGGCAATCCTGGGGCTGCTGCCGCGATCACGCCCATCAACGTAACACCGTCGTAGAGCAGGTAAATCATATTACATGAGTATTCTCATCTGACAGAGACGGGCAAAACAGAATTTCTGTTCTAAGAAACGTTTTTGCAAAGATTTTTTAAAAATCTTGAAAATGTGACAAATGCATTGAACCTAATTGAAATATCAAAATTAGGTTTCTTCCAAGCTGTTTATAGAAATTGAATGGGTTTGAAACTGCTCGTAAGGTTTGGAGAGGCACCTGCTGGTAACTGAGGGATTTGGTTCTGGGTAAAGGGATCGGTCCTCCAGTAACTGGGAAAAGAAGAAACACTAGACAACCTGGAGCCTATATAGTGTAGTTATGTTAAGGGCTGGTTCACATGGGCATTTTTGCAGCGTGAAACACGGCGGTTCGGTCATGCCGTTTTTTGGGCATCTGCCACTGTCCCATTCAAGTGAATGGGAGCATTTAAAACTGGCTTTTGCAGGCTTTCATGAAAGCCTGGTGGTAGATCCCAGCGTCTCGTCTCGAAAGCAACATGTTGCTTTCAGAGGCGGTAAACAATGGGAAATTGCAGAGAGTGCAGAGACCTGAACTGCTAGCCTTGAAAGCTTCCCAAAAGTCTTCAATAGCTAGCGTCTAAATGCTGGCCTTTAAACACCGGCTGTTGAAGGCTCGGCAGAAGCCCATGTCAGCCAGCCCTTAGAATGATGTATAAAAAAAATAAAATTAAATACAAAAAAGATTGCTAAAAAATCAAAAAATCAAATAATCAAAGTTAATCTTTTTTCCCTAACTGAGGTAATACATAGAGGTTAAAGACAGTACCTGTCAATTTGTTGCCCCGTTAGGCTACTGATGGCATCAGATGGCAAAAGTGTTCACTTCCAGAGGTGACATCGTTCTTTGAAGAATTGTGTGTGTGTGACTGATTATAAATACTGTTCCCCCATTCAGTGACAGCCAAAAGCCACGTGACCATGGAGAGGAGGACTGAGAGAACCCTCTCTTGCCCCTTATATCCAGAGGGATCAGCCTACTAAGCACACCAAACCTCCCACCTTCCCGGGCATACAGACCGCTGTATTTGCTAATGCTATGTGCAACATTAGTCATTGAGCCTTATTGTAATCCTGGTGTTGTGGTCCGTGACTCTTAGCTCGCACTGGAGTACAGTAGATTTGCATGCAAATTCTTCAAGGAACAGTGAGAGAGGTTTCTCTTGCTCCTCACCATGGTCACGTGACATTTGGCTGGTGTTGGAGGGGGGTAAAGTATTTAGAATCGGCCACACACACAGTTCAAAGAATGGTGTCACCTCGGGAAGTTAACCGTTCTGCCATCCATGGCCTGGGGGCTGCCAATTCCACATTCTGTTGCCAGTCTTCAACCTCTATGCCTTACTGCAGATAAAGAGACACTGAAGCGAAAAAAAATTATGATATAATGAATTGGTTGTGTAGTATGGACAATTACTAGAATATTAGAAGCAAAGAAAATATTCTCATATTTTTATTTTCAGTTATATAGGTTTTTTTTTTACATTTAACATTGCATCAATCTCTAATATTTGCAGTTTACACACTACTCAGCATTCTAAATGATTTTACAGAGCAGGCCGGTGAACTTTTGACCTGTCCTCTGCAGAAGAAAAAACAATACAATGAGTGACTGTTGAGATAACAAGCTTCAGAAGACAGAGCTCTCTGCGACTTGGAGTCTTGGAGCTCAATTACTATTTTGCATAGATAACAACTGGAGTTTCTTAACAGTTGTATGCAAACTATTTGAGGGATTACTAAGAGATATTATACATGACTTCATAGTAGAAAATAATCTTATTTCTCAGCCTTAGCATGGGTTTACTAAAGACAGGTCCTGTTTGACTAACATGCTCAGCTTTTATGAGGTAGTGAATGCTAATATGGATATTGGGAATGCTGTAGATGTGATATACTTGGACTTTGCAAAGGCCTTCGACACTGTTCCACACAAAAGTCTGGTGCAAAAGTTGAGGATGCAAGGACTGGGGAAGGGTCTGTGTGCATGGATAGGGAACTGGCTAATGGACAGAAAACAAAGAGTTGTGGTCAATGGATCATACTCAAAATGGGTGACCGTTAGCAGTGGGGTCCCACAGGGGTCTGTACTGGGTCCAGTGCTTTTCAATTTATTTATTAATAACCTAGCGATTTTATTGTTTGCACAGCATGACAATTGTTTCGGGGCCACAGAGGGTCCCCTTCATCAGATAAAGTGCAGACATATGGTATGTCTGCACTTTATCTGATGAAGGGGACCCTCTGTGGCCCCGAAACAATTGTCATGCTGTGCAAACAATAAAATCGCTTGGATAATTGACATGGTGTGCCAGTCGAACTTGGATTATTGATATTGGATTGATGCTGCTTTCACATCGAGACTGAGCACCCAAACCACACACGGTAAGGTGTGCCAATCTTAAACCTGAAATTGTATTAATAACCTAGTAGATGCAGTAGAAAACAATGTTGCTATTTTTGCAGATGATACAAAATTGTGCAGAATCCTCAACTCTCAAGAAGATAGTGACATATTGCAACAGGATCTGGATAGGATGGCTATATGGGCACATAAATGGCAGATGAAATTCAATGTTGAAAAATGTAAAGTCATGCATTTTGGTCGTACCAATGGTCGAGCACCATACAAAATAAATGGAATACAGTTGGGGACATCAAACTTGGAGAATGACTTAGGAATACTCATAGACAACAAGTTAAATAATCGTATTCAATGCCAAATCGCTTTAGCTAAAGCTAATAACATTTTGTAATGCATTGAAAGGGAAATAAAAACTTGAGATGCTAGCATAATATTACCACCGTTTAACTCTGTAGTAAGACCACATCTGGAATATGGAATTCACTTCTGGGCACCACATTACAGAAAAGATATTGCAGTTTTAGAGTAGGTGCAGAGAGGAGCAACAAAATTGATAGGAGGGATGGTGTTAGGAATTATGCATTGCCTTCTCCTGCCTGCTGGTGGCAGCTTTTACTTGTAGAACTTTGGACTTTCACTGTGTCACCAGCAGAGGGCTTTGTGGACGTTTAGCAGCCCTGAAGTTCTGCCTTCCACCAGCAGGTGGCTGTATGCTGCCTGTACCAAGGACTTGCAGTTCTTCGTATGTCCTGTGGAAGCCTCTATGGGACTTTGGTTAATTACCACCAGCTGCATCCTACTTCTTTTTAAGACTGCCTCTTCCTCCAAGCAATTGCCAGAACGTCGATCTCAGTAGGTCTGAGTTCCTGGTCACTCCTGTACCTGAGTCCTGCTTCTTGTAAACCTGTTCCTTGATCTGATTACCTGTTGCTGAACCTTGCTAGTTCTGACTTTGCCTCTGCTCATTCCTTTGTACCTTGATGTATCTGTATTACTGCTGCTGATCCTGATACGTGTTTTGACCTGTCTTTGCTTGCTACCTTTGGTACCACGCTATTGTATATGTGTGTATATATATATATATATATATATATATATATATATATATATATATATATATAATCCTGTGTATGTTTGCTTGTATATAGTTAGTCAGGTAGTCAGGCACTGGCGTAACAATAGGGGATGCGACCCCTGCCGTCGCGGGGGCCCCCCTAGGGCCCCGCTCGGGGACTTTTTGGGGGCAGGAGGGGTCGCAGCATAAGAGGAGAGCTGTGGCCGCAGATCGGTGGGGAAGGGGGAAATCCCTCCCCCCCCCTCACCTCGGGCTCTCCTCTCAGCGCTCCCCTCCTGCAAGCAATCATTGGTGGTGCTCGTGGCAGCCGCGGCGGCAGGCAAGCTGAGCACATACCTCCTTCTGGCCGGTCTCCGATCACTAAGTGCTTTATGGAACTTCCTGTGTAAACAGAAAGTTCTATGAAGCACTTAGTGATCCGAGACCTCCGGCCAGCCAGAAGGAGGTATGTGCTCAGCTTGCCTGCCGCAGCCGCCGCGGCTGCCACGAGCGCCACCAATGATTGCTTGCAGGAGGGGAGCGCTGAGAGGAGTGCCCGAAGTGAGGGAGGGGTGGGGGGGGGAATTTCCCCCTCCCCACCGATCTGCGGCCACAGCTCTCCTCTTATGCTGCGACCCCTCCTGCCCCCAAAAACTCCCTGAGCGGGCCCTGGGGGGAGGGGGGGGGGCAGATTTTTTTTTGCAAGGGGGCCTGGGGCTTTCTAGGTACACCCCTGTAGTCAGGGGTTAATTGTATGTGTGCACATTGTTTGTCTGGTTGTGGAAGCTTCCCTGTATATATTCAGCATAGTTGCCCCCAATATAGGTTAGATAGGTAATTCCCGTCTGAGTTGATTCAGAGATTTTATCTGATTGCCATATGGAGTTGAGAAGGATTTTTGTCCCTTGTAAACCTAATTGGTCCTAACCTTGTATGGGTTTTTTGCTTTTCTCTGGGTCAAATGGAATTTGTGAGGGTGTAGGACAATGCTGTACCACATTTACTGGTTGAACGTGATGAATGGGTTACATAGGTATCTATGTAAAATGTAAGATAGCAATGGAATAAAAGGCTGACCTTAGATGCACATGGAAGAGGGTCTTCAGAAGAAAAGAAGGTGGTGTTTCAGTAAAATGGGGGCCGTATAGACTGCACACTGGTACAGTGTGAAATTTTAGCACTGGCAGCACCCAATATCTTAATTAGGTGGCACAGATTTTGGCAGAGGAAGAGTTTAGCATCAAAGGTGGCACTGGCATTGTCGGAGATTGCAATGGGGGGGGGGTGGGGGGTCAGTTAGGCATTGATACAAGGAGGGTTCAAATGTGAACAGGGTTAGGATTAGCAATATAAGAATATTGGTAATTTTACTGATATTGTACTAGCAGCTTTTCAGGTTCAGGTGGAATGGGGACTGGTATTGCAAGTAGTGGGATGTGTGTATAGAAGATGGTTCTTTCTTCAGGAGGAAGACTGGAGATGTTATACATAGAGGCGGCAGCACAAGAATGCTTTCACTGCTAGTGTCCTTCTTTATTTTTTGGATCATGGAGGAGGGCCAGTCAGTCTTTTCTATGAGCACAGTTTTAAAGCCTGGTACACACCATGGAATTTCCCGTCAGCTAGATGGGTTGAATAGATAATTTCCGACAGGTCCGATCTGATTTCCAATCATTTTTCTGATCGATTTGCATAGAAGTTATCAGAGAAAAAAATCTGAAAAATGATCGGAAATTGGATTGGACCTGTTGGAAATTATCCATCGACCCATCTATCTGATGGGAAATTGAATGGTGTGTACCAGGCATAACCCAGACCACCTGCTCCATGTGCTCCGTAGCAGGGTCTCTAGTTTCTTATTTCTCTCATATTCCCTGTTATGAGCTTGTAAATTATTGGACTGCTGGGGAATTCCCCAGCATCCACTGTTACTGTAAATACTGTAGGAATGGATTTATCTAATACCTGTAGTGATGGGAAAAGTTTGTATAAGGAATTGAACCCTTTTAAAAAAAAAAAAAAATAAGAATGTTATGTACTTTATTAATACGTATTAGTAATTAATAATACATTAATATTCCTGTGTTCATTATGTTTTTGCCAGGCTTCATTAAAGTTTATATGAATTTTTATATATTGAAAGGTAATAAAATAACTTGGAAGGTGGGTGGTGGGGGGAGATAAGGTCCCCTTAAGAGACTCAGAAGCACCTCAGCCCATGCACTGCTTTGGGAGCTAAAAAGCGCATGAAATTGCCTATAAAGGGGAGGGGTGATACAGCAAGAATTCTTATGGAGACACAGATTTGGATGCCTGGCAGTCAAATAATGTACAAGCTGATAACAGGGAGTATTAGGGAGATAGGAGACAAGATACGCTCCTGCATGGGTTTTGACGTTTAAAAGTATAAAACCATGTGCCCAATACAATTCACTTTTTCTCCTAGGACAGCGTTTTCCAACCGGTGTGCCGCGACACATTCATGTGTCTCGGCAGCCTCGGTTATGTGTCGCCGCCCCGCTTTCTCCCTCCACCGCTCTCTGCCCCGCGTAATTAAAATAAAATGGCCACTGATGTCCACAAACGCGGACGTCGGTGGCCATTTTGTTGTAGCCCTGCTCTAATTATACACGGAGCGGTGACAGAGCAGGGCGCTGAAGAGACGTCATCGCTGAAATCCACAGAGCTGGGTAAGTTATTTGTGACAGCCACCTACTCATGCTACTTTGAGGGGCACCGGGCACCTATGCTTAGGTACCTACAACTACATACCTATACTGTGGGCACCTACATACCTATAATGAGGGCACCTTCATACCTATACTGAGGGCACCTACATACCCATGCTGAGGGCACCTATAGTCCTTTACTGTGGGCACTTACATACCTATACTGAGGGCACCTACATACTTATACTGCGGGCACCTACATACCCATACTGAGGGCACCTACATACCTATACTGAGGACACCTACATAACTACACTGAGGGCACCTACACCTGACTCCCAATACTGGGGGCACCTACGCTTGGCTACCTATATCGAGCGTACCTACACCTGACTTAATTTACTGGGGGCACCTATACTTGGCTAACTAACTACTTGTACTGAGTCTGAGGGCTTTTTTTTTTTTTGGAAGGTGGGGGGGGGGGTGCATCGCAGCTAAAAATGCACAGTGCAAATTGTTAGCGCTGTGCGAACATTCCAAATCGGGGAGGGGGGGGGGGGATGGTGGTGATGTGTCAAAGAGATATTAGTGTTTGCCCTAATGTGTCACGACTTCAAAAAGTTTGGGAACCACTGTCCTAGGAGATAATTTTTCATCGGTTTAAAGAGACACTGAAGCGGAAAAAAAATATATGATATAATGAATTGGTTGTGTACTATGAATAATTACTAGAAGATTAGCAGCAAAGAAAATATTCTCATTTTTATTTTCAGGTATATAGTGTGTTTTCTAACATTGCATCATTCTCTAATATGTGCAGATTACACAACACTCTGCATTCAAAATGATTCTTTCAGAGCAGTCTGTGAACTAGTGACCTCTCCTCTGGCAGATAAAAAGAAAACTGTTCACTTACAGTTTAGATAATAAAAGTCAGAAGACAGCCCTCTCCATGACTTTGAAAGTGGTAGAGATTAATGGCTTTTTTGCATAGAGATAACAACTGGAGTTTCTTAACTCTTCCTGTGCTGGAAACAATTACACTGATGTATCTGATCTTAATGTTTTATTTCTTAGCTGTCCTGCACATACAAATCATAATATCATAATTTTTTTTTCGCTTCAGTGTCTCTTTAAAAAGAAACTTTTCAGCACCCTGCAATTGAAAAAGTACCAAAAAGTAGGTGAAGGGTACTGTCAAAATTATATTCTTGTTTGCTGGTGGTGAAAAGGCATTTTATTTACGATGAGAAAATATCTGTATAAATATCAGGTGTTTGTGTGTTTCCTAAAGAGAAACTCCGACCAAGAATTGAACTTTATCCCAATCAGTAGCTGATACCCCCTTTTACATGAGAAATCTATTCCTTTTCACAAACAGACTCTGAGTACGTACTCTTGGCAGTTTCCTGTCTGTGAACCTTGCTGCATTGTGGGAAATAGCTGTTTACAGCTGTTTCCAACTGCCAAAAAAAATGCAGCAGCTACATCACCTGCCAACAGTAAAAATGTCACCATGTAATAAATGTCAGAATGTAAATCAGGGATTGAAAAGATTTTACAATGGGCAAACACTGACTAAATCATTTATACATAATTATTGTAAAAATGAAGCACTTTTTTTATTACATTAATTTCACTGGAGTTCCTCTTTAAAGGATATCTGAAGTGAAGATAAACTTGATGATATAATGGATTGTATGTGTAGTACAGTTAAGAAATGGAACATTAGTAGCAAAGGTATGAATCTCATATTGTTTCCAGTACAGGAAGCATTAAGAAACTTCAGTTGTTATCTATGCAAAAGAGCTTCTCTGAGCTCTCCGACTAATTTAGTCAGAGAGGAGTGCTATTTCCTGAAACACTTATACATCAAAGAAACAGTGAAAGATAACTTCAGATAAGATTTTACTGCCGGGAAGTTCAAAGGGTCATTAGCTCTTCTCTGTTTCATAGTTTAAAATGCAGAGTGTAGTTTGTAAACTGCAAATATTAGAGAATGATGCAATTTAAAAAAAAAAAAAAGCAAAAAAAAAAGCTATGTAACTGAAAATAAAAATATGAGACTCTTTTCTTTGCTACTAACGTTCTATTCATTATCCGTACTACACATACAATTCATTTTATCATAAGGGTTTGTTTTTTTTTTGCTTCATTGTCACTTTAAGGTTGAACAGAAACTATTGTGAACCTTAACAATAATGGCCTTTAATAGGGTGAAACAATAGTAATCTTCAGCAGGGGTGCAGCTAAGGTTTTGGTGGCCCCAAGCAGTCCATAACTTGAGGCCCCCATCCATGAAGGCAAAAAAATGGATAGCCACACCTCTAAACAGAGTGAAAGTGTGCCGTGGTGAAAATGGGCATGACCAAAACATGATGTGGGTGGAGCAAAATACTAACAGTTTCTAGGCAAAATCGCACCCAGAGCGAGGGCGTGAAATGCATCCCCAATGTGGAGGCAGGTATAGGTGCCCGCAGTATCGGTAGCCAGCTATAGGTCCCCCCCAGTATAGGTAGCCCATATAGTTGCCCCAGTATAGGTTAAATAGGTAGGTGCCCCCATATAGGTCAGATAGGTATGTGCCCCTGTGTAGGTTAGATAGGTAGGTGCCTCCAATATTGGTAGCCAGTATACTTGCCCCAGTATAGGTTACATAGGTAGGTGCCCCCCATATAGGTTACATAGGTAGGTGCCTCCAGTAGAGGTTAGATAGGTAGGTGCCTCCAATATAGGTAGCCAGCATAGTTGCCCCCAGTATAGGTTAGATAGGTAGGTTCCCACAGTATAGGTTAGCTAGTAGAGTTGCCCGCAGTATAGGTTAGATAGGTAGGTGCCAGCAGTATAGGCTAGATAGGTAGGTGCCCCCAATATAGGTTAGATAGGTACAGTAGGTGCCCGCAGTATAGGCTAGATAGGTAAGTGCCCACAGTATAGGTTAGATAGGTAGGTGCACGCAGTATAGGTTAGATAGGTAGGTGCACGCAGCATAGGCTAGATAGGTATGTGCACGCAGTATAGGTTAGATAGGTAGGTACACGCAGTATAGGTTAAATAGGTAGGTACCCCTCAGTATATGTTAGACAGGTAGATGCCCCAAGTATAGGTTAGATAGGTAGGTGCGTGCAGTATAGGTCAGATAGGTAAGTACCCCTCAGTATAGGTTAGATAGGTATATGCCCCCAGTATAGGTTAAATAGGTAGATGCCTCCAGTATAGGTTAGATAGGTATATGCCCCCAGTATAGATTAGATAGATATATGCCCCCAGTATAGGTTAGATAGGTATATGCCCCTAGTATAGATTAGATAGGTATATGCCCCCAGTATAGGTTAGATAGGCATATGCCCCCAGTATAGGTTGGATAGGTATATGCCCCTAGTATAGATTAGATAGGTATATGCCCCCAGTATAGATTAGATAGGTATATGCCCTCAGTATAGGTTAGATAGGTACATGCCCCAGCATAGATTAGATAGGTATATGCCCCCAGTATAGATAAGATAGGTATATGCCCCCAGTATAGGTTAGATAGGTATATGATAGGTATATGCCCCCAGTATAGATTACATTGGTATATGCCCCCAGTATAGGTTAGATAGGCAGGAGGGTGGGCGCAGCGGCGGGTGGAGCAGGCAGAGAGAAGTTTCTACTTACCTGCCTTGAACACTGCACAAAGCTTCTATCCTTATCCTGTCCTGGCGCGCGTCGCATCGGTAACAGCTACCCTGTGATGACATGCGGTTACATCATCACAGGGGGGCACTGTTGCCATAACGACAGACGCCGAAACAGGATGAAGATAGAAGCTGTGTGCAGGATCGAGGCAGGTAAGTGGAAACTTCTCTCTGCACGCTCCCCCTCCGCTATGCCCACCCTCCTGCCACTCCGCCTGGTGCCCCGTGCAGCCGCAACACCTGCATGCCCGCCGCCAACATCAAAGCAAGGCCCCCCATAGTGTGAGGCCCCAAGAGGGGACGTGGCTTGTCTGTATGCTGGCGGTGCCCCTGATCTTCAGTATGACCCTGAATATATAATATATACATTGGTGACTTATTAACCTATTAAAAGACACACATTTTCTCTCTAAACTTTCCTTTGATTCATTTTTTACATACAGTGGGTTGCAAAAGTATTCGGCCCCCTTGAAGTTTTCCACACTTTGTCATATTACTGCCACAAACATGAATCAATTTTATTGGAATTCCACATGAAAGACCAACACAAAGTGGTGTACACATGAGAAGAGGACCGAAAATCATACATGATTCCAAACATTTTTTACAAATAAATAACTGCAAAGTGGTGTGTGCATAATTATTCGGCCCCCTTTGATCTGAGTGCAGTCAGTTGCCTATAGACATTGCCTGATGAGTGCTAATGACTAAATAGAGTGCACCTGTGTGTAATCTAATGTCAGTACAAATACAGCTGCTTTGTGAGGGCCTCAGAGGTTGTCTAAGAGAATATTGGGAGCAACAACACCGTGAAGTCCAAAGAACACACAAGACAGGTCCAAGACAGGTCAGGGATCAAGTTATTGAGAAATTTAAAGCAGGCTTAGGCTACAAAAAGATTTCCAAAGCCTTGAACATCCCAAGGAGCACTGGTTCAAGTGATCATTCAGAAATGGAAGGAGTATGGCACAACTGTAAATTACCAAGACAAGGCCATCCACCTAAACTCACAGGCCGAACAAGGAGAGTGCTGATCAGAAATGCAGTTAAGAGGCCCATGGTGACTCTGGACGAGCTGCAGATATCTACAGCTCAGGTGGGAGACTCTGTCCATAGGACAACTATTAGTCATGCACTGTACAAAGTTGGCCTTTATGGAAGAGTGGCAAGACGAAAGGCATTGTTAACAGAAAGCATAAGAAGTCCTGTTCGCAGTTTGCCACAAGCCATGTGGGGGACACAGCAACCATGTGTAGGAAGATGCTCTGGTCAGATGAGACCAAAATAGAAATTTTTGGCCAAAATGCCAAACGCTATGTGTAGCAGAAAACTAACACTGCACATCACTCTGAACACACCATCCCCACTGTCAAATATGGTGGTGGCAGCATCATGCTCGGGGGGTGTATCTCTTCAGTAGTGTTGGGCGAACACCTAGATGTTCGGGTTCGCGAACGTTCGCCGAACATCGCCGCGATGTTCGGGTGTTCGACCCGAACTCCGAACATAATGGAAGTCAATGGGGACCCGAACTTTTGTGCTTTGTAAAGCTTCCTTACATGCTACATACCCCAAATTTGCAGGGTATGTGCACCTTGGGAGTGGGTACAAGAGGGAAAAAAATTTAGCAAAAAGAGCTTATAGTTTTTGAGAAAATCGATTTTAAAGTTTCAAAGGGAAAACTGTCTTTTAAATGCGGGAAATGTCTGTTTTCTTTGCACAGGTAACATGCTTTTTGTCGGCATGCAGTCATAAATGTAATACATATAAGAGGTTCCAGGAAAAGGGACCGGTAACGCTAACCCAGCAGCAGCACACGTGATGGAACAGGAGGAGGGTGGCGCAGGAGGAGAAGGCCACGCTTTGAGACACAACAACCCAGGCCTTGCATGAGGACAAGAAGCGTGCAGACAGCAATTTGTGTTTTGTCGCCATGCAGTCATAAATGTAATACAGATGAGAGGTTCAATAAACAGGGACCGGAAACGCTAACCCATCACAGATGTTCATTGTTCATGTTACTTGGTTGGGGTCCGGGAGTGTTGCGTAGTCGTTTCCAATCCAGGATTGATTCATTTTAATTTGAGTCAGACGGTCTGCATTTTCTGTGGAGAGGCGGATACGCCGATCTGTGACGATGCCTCCGGCAGCACTAAAACAGCGTTCCGACATAACGCTGGCTGCCGGGCAAGCCAGCACCTCTATTGCCAGTTTGTGCCAGGTGTCTAGCTTCGATACCCAATAGTTGAAGGGTGCAGATGGATTGTTCAACACAGCTATGCCATCTGACATGTAGTCCTTGACCATCTTCTCCAGGCGATCGGTGTTGGAGGTGGATCTGCACGCTTGCTGTTCTGTGTGCTGCTGCATGGGTGTCAGAAAATTTTCCCACTCCAAGGACACTGTCGATACAATTTCCTTTTGGGCACTAGCTGCGGCTTGTGTTGTTTGCTGCCCTCCTGGTCGTCCTGGGTTTGCGGAAGTCAGTCTGTCGGCGTACAACTGGCTAGAGGAGGGGGAGGATGTCAATCTCCTCTTTAACCACTTGATGACCCACCCTTTACCCCCCCTTAAGGACCAGCGCTGTTTTGAGTGATCTGTGCTGGGTGGGCTGTGCAGCCCCCAGCACAGATCAGCGTGCAGGCAGAGAGATCAGATTGCCCCCCTTTTTTCCCCCCTATGGGGATGATGTGCAGGGGGGGTCTGATCTCTCCTGCCTGCCTGGGTGTTGCGGGGGGGGCACCTCAAAGCCCCCCTCCGCGGCGAAATCCTCCCCCTCCCTCTCCTACCTGCCCCGCCCCGGCGATCGAGGCTGCACAGGACGCTATCTGTCCTGTGCAGCCAGTGACGGGATGTCCCCTGTCACATGGCGGCGATCCCCGGCCGCTGATTGGCCGGGGATCGCTGATCTGCCTTACGGCGCTGCTGCGCAGCAGCGCCGTACAAATGTAAACAAAGCGGATTATTTCCGCTTGTGTTTACATTTAGCCTGCGAGCCGCCATCGGCGGCCCGCAGGCTATTCACGGAGCCCCCCGCCATGATTTGACAGGAAGCAGCCGCTCGCGCGAGCGGCTGCTTCCTAATTAATCAGCCTGCAGCTGGCGACGCAGTACTGCGTCGCTGGTCCTGCAGCTGCCACTTTGCCGACGCACGGTATAAGCGTGCGGTCGGCAAGTGGTTAAAGTCTCCACAAGGGCCTGCTGGTATTCTTCCATTTTGACCTGTCGGACTCTTTCTTCAAGCAGTTTTGGAACATTGTGTTTGTACCGTGGATCCAGAAGGGTATAAACCCAGTAATTGGTGTTGTCCAAAATGCGCACAATGCGTGGGTCGCGTTCAATGCAGTCCTAGGCCGAAGAGGTCATAGCCTAGGGTCACAAAAACCTGTTTATTTGGGCTATTTCAATGGTAGTGATGGTGACGTACATAAATCTCAGCCATGGCCGTTAGCAACGTCTGAATTTCACGAAATGTCTCATGCAGGTAGAAGACATATTGTTAGACTTGGATTCCAAAGATGGGGTCCCTACATCTCTGCAAACCAGAGTTACAGGGGTCCAAAATTGGTAAAATCCCTCATAGACTTTCATTGCCTCCCTATTTCACTTTCCAAAATCTCACATCTTTTCAAAGGGCAATGGCTCAGCAGTACCAAATTTTCTAGCATTGTAGGGACCCTTAGGGGGAACATGACTGGTGAGTTTCGGGCCCCTAGGCCAAAGAGGTCATTGCCTAGGGTCACAAAAACCTGTTTATTTGGGCTATTTCAATGGTAGTGATGGTGACGTACATAAATCTCAGCTATGGCCGTTAGCAACGTCTGAATTTCACGAAATGTCTCATGCAGGTAGAAGACATATTGTTAGACTTGGATTCCAAAGATGGGGTCCCTACATCTCTGCAAACCAGAGTTACAGGGGTCCAAAATTGGTAAAATCCCCCATAGGCTTTCATTGGGCCTACTATTTACCGTTCCAAAATCTCACACCATTTCAAAGGGCAATGGCTCAGCAGTGGCAAAACTCACCAGTCATGATCCCCCTAAGGGTCCCTACAATGCTAGAAAATTTGGTACTGCTGAGCCATTGCCCTTTGAAAAGATGTGAGATTTTGGAAAGTGAAATAGGGAGGCAATGAAAGTCTATGGGGGATTTTACCAATTTTGGACCCCTGTAACTCTGGTTTGCAGAGATGTAGGGACCCCATCTTTGGAATCCAAGTCTAACAATATGTCTTCTACCTGCATGAGACATTTCGTGAAATTCAGACGTTGCTAACGGCCATAGCTGAGATTTATGTACGTCACCATCACTACCATTGAAATAGCCCAAATAAACAGGTTTTTGTGACCCTAGGCTATGACCTCTTTGGCCTAGGGGCCCGAAACTCACCAGTCATGTTCCCCCTAAGGGTCCCTACAATGCTAGAAAATTTGGTACTGCTGAGCCATTGCCCTTTGAAAAGTTGTGAGATTTTGGAAAGTGAAATAGGGAGGCAATGAAAGTCTATGGGGGATTTTACCAATTTTGGACCCCTGTAACTCTGGTTTGCAGAGATGTAGGGACCCCATCTTTGGAATCCAAGTCTAACAATATGTCTTCTACCTGCATGAGACATTTCGTGAAATTCAGACGTTGCTAACGGCCATAGCTGAGATTTATGTACGTCACCATCACTACCATTGAAATAGCCCAAATAAACAGGTTTTTGTGACCCTAGGCTATGACCTCTTTGGCCTAGGGGCCGAAACTCACCAGTCATGTTCCCCCTAAGGGTCCCTACAATGCTAGAAAATTTGGTACTGCTGAGCCATTGCCCTTTGAAAAGATGTGAGATTTTGGAAAGTGAAATAGGGAGGCAATGAAAGTCTATGGGGAATTTTACCAATTTTGGACCCCTGTAACTCTGGTTTGCAGAGATGTAGGGACCCCATCTTTGGAATCCTAGTCTAACAATATGTCTTCTACCTGCATGAGACATTTCGTGAAATTCAGACGTTGCTAACGGCCATGGCTGAGATTTATGTACGTCACCATCACTACCATTGAAATAGCCCAAATAAACAGGTTTTTGTGACCCTAGGCTATGACCTCTTTGGCCTAGGGGCCCGAAACTCACCAGTCATGTTCCCCCTAAGGGTCCCTACAATGCTAGAAAATTTGGTACTGCTGAGCCATTGCCCTTTGAAAAGATGTGAGATTTTGGAAAGTGAAATAGGGAGGCAATGAAAGTCTATGGGGGATTTTACCAATTTTGGACCCCTGTAACTCTGGTTTGCAGAGATGTAGGGACCCCATCTTTGGAATCCAAGTCTAACAATATGTCTTCTACCTGCATGAGACATTTCGTGAAATTCAGACGTTGCTAACGGCCATAGCTGAGATTTTGTACGTCACCATCACTACCATTGAAATAGCCCAAATGAACAGGTTTTTGTGACCCTAGGCTATGACCTCTTTGACCTAGGGGCCCGAAACTCACCAGTCATGTTCCCCCTAAGGGTCCCTACAATGCTAGAAAATTTGGTACTGCTGAGCCATTGCCCTTTGAAAAGATGTGAGATTTTGGAAAGTGAAATAGGGAGGCAATGAAAGTCTATGGGGGATTTTACCAATTTTGGACCCCTGTAACTCTGGTTTGCAGAGATGTAGGGACCCCATCTTTGGAATCCAAGTCTAACAATATGTCTTCTACCTGCATGAGACATTTCGCGAAATTCAGACGTTGCTAACGGCCATGGCTGAGATTTATGTACGTCACCATCACTACCATTGAAATAGCCCAAATAAACAGGTTTTTGTGACCCTAGGCTATGACCTCTTTGGCCTAGGGGCCCGAAACTCACCAGTCATGTTCCCCCTAAGGGTCCCTACAATGCTAGAAAATTTGGTACTGCTGAGCCATTGCCCTTTGAAAAGATGTGAGATTTTGGAAAGTGAAATAGGGAGGCAATGAAAGTCTATGGGGGATTTTACCAATTTTGGACCCCTGTAACTCTGGTTTGCAGAGATGTAGGGACCCCATCTTTGGAATCCAAGTCTAACAATATGTCTTCTACCTGCATGAGACATTTCGTGAAATTCAGACGTTGCTAACGGCCATAGCTGAGATTTATGTACGTCACCATCACTACCATTGAAATAGCCCAAATAAACAGGTTTTTGTGACCCTAGGCAATGACCTCTTTGGCCTAGGGGCCCGAAACTCACCAGTCATGTTCCCCCTAAGGGTCCCTACAATGCTAGAAAATTTGGTACTGCTGAGCCATTGCCCTTTGAAAAGATGTGAGATTTTGGAAAGTGAAATAGGGAGGCAATGAAAGTCTATGAGGGATTTTACCAATTTTGGACCCCTGTAACTCTGGTTTGCAGAGATGTAGGGACCCCATCTTTGGAATCCAAGTCTAACAATATGTCTTCTACCTGCATGAGACATTTCGTGAAATTCAGACGTTGCTAACGGCCATGGCTGAGATTTATGTACGTCACCATCACTACCATTGAAATAGCCCAAATAAACAGGTTTTTGTGACCCTAGGCTATGACCTCTTTGGCCTAGGGGCCCGAAACTCACCAGTCATGTTCCCCCTAAGGGTCCCTACAATGCTAGAAAATTTGGTACTGCTGAGCCATTGCCCTTTGAAAAGATGTGAGATTTTGGAAAGTGAAATAGGGAGGCAATGAAAGTCTATGGGGGATTTTACCAATTTTGGACCCCTGTAACTCTGGTTTGCAGAGATGTAGGGACCCCATCTTTGGAATCCAAGTCTAACAATATGTCTTCTACCTGCATGAGACATTTCGTGAAATTCAGACGTTGCTAACGGCCATAGCTGAGATTTATGTACGTCACCATCACTACCATTGAAATAGCCCAAATAAACAGGTTTTTGTGACCCTAGGCTATGACCTCTTTGACCTAGGGGCCCGAAACTCACCAGTCATGTTCCCCCTAAGGGTCCCTACAATGCTAGAAAATTTGGTACTGCTGAGCCATTGCCCTTTGAAAAGATGTGAGATTTTGGAAAGTGAAATAGGGAGGCAATGAAAGCCTATGGGGGATTTTACCAATTTTGGACCCCTGTAACTCTGGTTTGCAGAGATGTAGGGACCCCATCTTTGGAATCCAAGTCTAACAATATGTCTTCTACCTGCATGAGACATTTCGTGAAATTCAGACGTTGCTAACGGCCATGGCTGAGATTTATGTACGTCACCATCACTACCATTGAAATAACCCAAATAAACAGGTTTTTGTGACCCTAGGCTATGACCTCTTCGGCCTAGGGGCCCGAAACTCACCAGTCATGTTCCCCCTAAGGGTCCCTACAATGCTAGAAAATTTTCCACTGCTGATCAATTGCCCTTTGAAAAGATGTGAGATTTTGGAACTGTAAATAGGAGGCCCAATGAAAGCCTATGGGGGATTTTACCAATTTTGGACCCCTGTAACTCTGGTTTGCAGAGATGTAGGGACCCCATCTTTGGACTCCAAGTCTAACAATATGTCTTCTACCTGCATGAGACATTTCGTGAAATTCAGACGTTGCTAACGGCCATGGCTGAGATTTATGTACGTCACCATCACTACCATTGAAATAGCCCAAATAAACAGGTTTTTGTGACCCTAGGCTATGACCTCTTCGGCCTAGGACTGCATTGAACGCGACCCACGCATTGTGCGCATTCTGGACAACACCAATTACTGGGTTTATACCCTTCTGGATCCACGGTACAAACACAATGTTCTAAAACTGCTTGAAGAAAGAGTCCGACAGGTCAAAATGGAAGAATACCAGCAGGCCCTTGTGGAGACTTTAAAGAGGAGATTGACATCCTCCCCCTCCTCTAGCCAGTTGTTCGCCGACAGACTGACTTCCGCAAACCCAGGACGACCAGGAGGGCAGCAAACAACACAAGCCGCAGCTAGTGCCCAAAAGGGAATGGTATCGGCAGTGTCCTTGGAGTGGGAAAATTTTCTGACACCCATGCAGCAGCACACAGAACAGCAAGCGTGCAGATCCACCTCCAACACCGATCGCCTGGAGATGATGGTCAAGGACTACATGTCAGATGGCATAGCTGTGTTGAACAATCCATCTGCACCCTTCAACTATTGGGTATCGAAGCTAGACACCTGGCACAAACTGGCAATGTACGCAATAGAGGTGCTGGCTTGCCCGGCAGCCAGCGTTATGTCGGAACGCTGTTTTAGTGCTGCCGGAGGCATCGTCACAGATCGGCGTATCCGCCTCTCCACAGAAAATGCAGACCGTCTGACTCAAATTAAAATGAATCAATCCTGGATTGGAAACGACTACGCAACACTCCCGGACCCCAACCAAGTAACATGAACAATGAACATCTGTGATGGGTTAGCGTTTCCGGTCCCTGTTTATTGAACCTCTCATCTGTATTACATTTATGACTGCATGGCGACAAAACGCAAATTGCTATCCGCACGCTTCTTGTCCTCATGCAAGGCCTGGGTTGTTGTGTCTCAAAGCGTGGCCTTCTCCTCCTGCGCCACCCTCCTCCTGTTCCATCACGTGTGCTGCTGCTGGGTTAGCGTTACCGGTCCCTTTTCCTGGAACCTCTTATATGTATTACATTTATGACTGCATGCCGACAAAAAGCATGTTACCTGTGCAAAGAAAACAGACCTTTCCCGCATTTAAAAGACAGTTTTCCCTTTGAAACTTTAAAATCGATTTTCTCAAAAACTATAAGCTCTTTTTGCTAAAAAATTTTTCCTCTTGTACCCACTCCCAAGGTGCACATACCCTGAAATTTGGGGTATGTAGCATATAAGGAGGCTTTACAAAGCACGAAAGTTCGGGTCCCCATTGACTTCCATTATGTTCGGAGTTCGGCTCGAACACCCGAACATCGCGGCCATGTTCGGCCCGAACCCGAACATCTAGATGTTCGCCCAACACTACACGTGACCCGTTCGGCCAATCACAGCGCTAGCCGAACGTTCGGGTAACGTTCGGCCATGCGCTCTTAGTTCGGCCATATGGCAGAACAGTTTGGCCGAACACCATCAGGTGTTCGGCCGAACTCGAACATCACCCGAACAGGGTGATGTTCTGCAGAACCCGAACAGTGGCGAACACTGTTCGCCCAACACTACTCTTCAGCAGGGACAGGGAAGCTGGTCAGAGTTGATGGGAAGATGGATGGAGCCAAATACAGGGCAAACTTGGAAGAAAACCTCTTGGAGACTGCAAAAGACTTGAGACTGGGGCGGAGGTTCACCTTCCAGCAGGACAATGACCCTAAACATAAAGCCAGGGCAACAATGGAATGGTTTAAAACAAAACATTTCCATGTGTTAGAATGGCCCAGTCAAAGTCCAGATCTAAATCCAATCGAGAATCTGTGGCAAGATCTGAAAACTGCTGTTCATAAACGCTGTCCATCTAATCTGACTGAGCTGGAGCTGTTTTGCAAAGAAGAATGGGCAAGGATTTCAGTCTCTAGATTTGCAAAGCTGGTAGAGACATACCCTAAAAGACTGGCAGCTGTAATTGCAGCAAAAGGTGGTTCTACAAAGTATTGACTCAGGGGGCTGAATAATTATGGACACCCCACTTTGCAGTTATTTATTTGTAAAAAATGTTTGGAATGATGTACGATTTTCGATCCACTTCTCACATGTACACCAATTTGTATTGGTCTTTCACGTGGAATTCCAATAAAATTGATGCATGTTTGTGGCAGTAATGTCACAAAATGTGGAAAACTTCAAGGGGGCCGAATACTTTTGCAAACCACTGTACAGTATTTTACAGGTTCAAATGGAGTGCAAGTTGTACTGAACCTTGTAGGTAATGTTGTCTTTATCCATGGGTCAGCTGAATTGGGCAGCACCTTCTATGGGCTTATAATAGATCGCATTGTTAAATTTGCAAGATATGGCGCAGAGGTAATTTGGGTGCCTGTTATTGGCCAATCAGCTAGTACCAATACTAGCAAATCGGCTATCTGTAGCCAATCAATTGGTAGTTTAGATACTGTTTTCAGTCAATACTAGCTGATCGGCTATTAATAGCAGAACATTTGTAGTTCAGTTAGCGCTGATAGATGTTTGGCTACTATATCGGTAGCCAGGGGAGTTTTTATTATTATAAATGTACTAGTAAAAAAAGGACGACTGTTAAATGATGGGCACTAGGGCAATGGGAGCGTGCCTCGCGCACATGCCCATGATCCCCTCCGCAACATACAGAAGGTTTTCAGAAGGCCACCTGTGACTGCACATGCAGGGGCGCCTTTAGCCATTTTGTCACTCCAGGCGAGAAAACCTGTGGTGCCCCCCCCCCCATGAAGGCTGCAAAACTCCTGTGCTGACAGGCAGAGCAGGGCTATGGGAAAATTGTGCCCGAAGCATTGCATTGGAAACACAAATAGTCTCCAGAGCAGGGCTTCGGACGCCATTTTCCCATAGCCCTGCTCTGCCTGCCAAAACCAACAGACTCCACAGGCTGCAGAAGTGAGCTTACGGGCTGTGGCCAGCGAACTGGCGCGGCGTCTGTCAGACGCCGCTAGCCATTTCACCACCTGGGGGGACACCATCTGGCGTAGGTCCATGTCCCCACCCCGAACAGCACTCGTGACCGCCTCGTCATGGCAGAGGGGGATGGAAGGAGGCAGAAGGGGACAGAAAGAGCCACAGGGAGACAGAAGAAGGCACAAAGAGGCACAGAAGGAGGGGACAGAGGAAGGTGCAGGGGGAAGAGGTGGCACATGGGAACTGACGAGGCACATGGAGACAGAAGGAGGCACAAAGGGAGACAGAAGGAGGCACATGAGACAGAAGGAAGCAGAGTGGGACTGAAGGAGGAACAGGGGGCAGAGGTAGTACAAGGGGACAAATAAAGGCAAAGGGGACATAAGGAGGCACAGGGGGACAGAAGCAGGCACAAAGGGGCACAGAAGGAGGCAGAGGTGGCACAGGGGGACAGAAAGAGGCACAAAGGGAGACATAAGGACAAACAAGGGGTCAGACATGGCACAAGGAGACAGGAGGCACAAAAGGGACATAAGGAGGCACAAACGGGGAAAGAAGGATGCACAAGGCACAGATGTGGCAGCTGCCTGCAACTTACGCTAAGTAGATGCAGCAGAAGCAAGTAATAGAACACCCATGGGGTGGGGCTTAGTCTGGGGCTGGGCTTAATTTGGGGGTGGGGCTTAATCCAGCAGTATGGCGCCCCCCAGGACCAATGGCACTCCAGGCAATGGCCTATACTGCCTATGCCTAGAGGCGCCCCTGTGCACATGTACCAGGAACAACGGACGCACAGACAGACACATGCAGGGTAATGCAGGGTAAAGCTCCAACATATTAGTGTTAGGCAATAGAAGGAGGTCCGGTGTTAGGCATTAGTAGGGGGTTAAGTGTTAGGCATTAGGAGGGGGTTTGCTTTAGAATAATATTTTATACTCCCTAAATCCTTCCTCTAAAACAAAAGAAAAATAAAAAAAAATGATAGTCGGCTAGTAGTTTGGACACTGGTTTCAGGGAATACTAGCTGATTGACTATTAATATCTTAAAGGTTAGTAGATTAGCTAGCACTTAAATCGTTCGGCTATGAGAAGCCAATCGGCTACTATACTTGTGGCCGGGGGGCCAGTGTTAGGCACTGGGGGAGTAGTGCTAGGCATTTGAAGGGGGTTAGTGTCACAATAAGTAGTAAGACCATAGTAAAGTATGGGTAATACTCTATTACCGGTACTTTAACTATTGACGTTAAGTGGTGCCCAATTCGATTGGCACCCTTGCAACATGTATCCCGCCCCCCCCCCCCCAAACAAAAGTAGAAATGTAGGTTAGGTCTTTTATGTGATCTTAGATTGCAGAAATAGCCACAACATGGATCAGCATTTCATTTACCCAATTTGCTGCAATGTAAATTTACATTTTCATCTCAATACTTTTTCTAGTGTATACTGCAGCAGTTGCATGTATAGTTAATGGTTTGCTGTCAGTAGCAGCACAACTGCTGCAGTGTTTGCATTCAATTTATGTCCAGTTCAGAAAGGCAGGCCAGAAATGCTAATCGTAATAGGGCACAAAGGAATTAATGGTTATTTTGTGCTATGTGACCATTGCTTTTAACATTGTGTTTAAAGACCAAGCAAGTATTAACTTAAAATGGCAGGTGTAAAGCCAAACCTTAACCACACCAATAAATCTGCAAGCTGTATCAACTGCAGAAAGGCTGAGCAAAAGCTATTCATTAAATAGGAAATCAATGCTCTTTTATTATTTACAAACAGTCGAGACCATAACCCATGCCTTAAGGAATCTGTATAGCACAATGAACAAAGTTAACAACAAGAGCCCTGTATATATTCTTTCCACATCTTAATCCTCCACATTAATATAATGCTCACTGGCTTTCATAATTAAGCTATTAATATTAAAATATTCAAAATTACTAATTAACAGTTTCATTAACAGTTCAAAAATGTTTCTCTGCAATTCGTATTTTTTTCCAGACAAATATTGCAGTTGCAGATTGCAGATTAACCACATTCATGTCCAATTGTGAGAACTGAACTTAAATGCAAAAATGTATAACTGTACTTTCAATAATTATACTGTACTAGTAGACCCAAGCCCGTTTAAAAACGGGCTCTGGGTCTTTTTCCGTCCGCCGCCGCCAGTGCACATGCACGCACGCGCCGCGTGCGCCCACCTCGCACGCAACCGCTGTGCGCCTGCTGCGCCCGTGCCCGCACCCGCCCATCTCGCTTGCCCGCCCACCTCGCTCGCCCACCTCGCTCCCTAGTCACGTCCAGCTGTCCGTTACTGCGCACATGCATAGTAACAAAGAACCTGGGACACAGGGACAGCTGCTGGACGCAGCGACAGTTAGGGTTTTATTATAGAGGATTTACATATTTTTTAAAGGTCATTGTACCCTTTATTTTCATAAGTTGAAAAAGTAGTGCAAATAGTCTCATTATAACTGAGAAATACCATACCCTGTATTTAGCGGTCCTTTTCTGTACCCTTTTAAGTTTCATGATATTGTTCTGTAAACTGCTGCTCCATGTTTAATTGGAGACCAAACTAATGTTTTAAATAGGGGAAAGCACTCAAGTCTATGGTTCCATAAAGAAAGTTTATGGTATTGAGTCTTTGATGTGAAAAAAAGCACAACAATATTCTTTTCCATCTTCCATCTACCTAGTACAGATTATACGTTGCAGGTATATTTCTTACTTCAAATACAGTATATAACTATGAATTTATCTGCAAAACTGCATTTTTCAAATATTGCATTACGCTACAAGGCTTTGAGTTTTATGGAAAAATCATACATACATAGTTATTTGGGTTGAAAAAAGACATATGTCCATCGAGTTCAACCAGAAAATAAAGTAAAACACCAGCCTGCTCCCTCACATATCCCTGTTGATCCAGAGGAAGGCAAAAAAAACCCTTACAAGGCAAAGTCCAATTAGCTCTAAAGGTGCGTACACACGCACCACGGCCGCCAACGACGGGTCCGTCAGACCCTTCCGCTGGGCGGACTTTCAGGCGTCAGCAGCGCATGTGTACGCACTGTCGACGGACTGATAAGGCTGTTTCTGAGCAAACTGCTCAGCGGATCGTTCAGAAACAGCCTTATCAGTCTGCTGACAGCGCCGTCGTTGGCAGCCGTAATGCGTGTGTACGCACCTTAAAAGGGGGAAAATTCCTCCCTGACTAGATGGCAATCAGATAAAATCTCTAGATCAAAATGACTAGGAATTACCTAGTAATTATAGCCATGGTTGTCTTTCAACGGAAGGAAACAATCTAAGCCTCTTTTTAAACGCAGATCTAGAATTTGCCATAACTACTTCCTGTGGCAATACATTCCACATTTTAATCACTCTTACTGTAAAGAACCCTTTCCAAAATAAATGGCTAACATTTTTTTCCTCCATCCGCAGATCATGTACCCTAGTCCTTTGCAAAAGCTTAAGGACAAAAAGCTCATCTGTCAAGCTTTTATATTGGCCTCTGATGTATTTATACTGTACATATATATTAGATTTCCTCTAAGGCATCTTTTCTCCATACTAAATAAGCCTAGTTTATCTAACCTTTCCTGGTAAGTGAGACCTCCCAATCCTCTAATACATTTTGTTGCTCGTCTCTGCACCTGCTCTAAAACAGCAATATCTTTCCTGTAATGTGGTGCCCAGAACTGAATTCCATATTCCAGATCTGGCCTAGATAAACACGGGCAATATTATGCTAGCATCCCAAATGTTTATTTCCCTCTTAATGCATCCCAAAATTTTATTTGCTTTAGCTACAGTGGCTTGGCAATGAATACGATTATTTAACTTGTTGTTGATGAGTACTCCTAAGCAGGGCCGGTTCTAGTAACAATGGGGCCCCCGGGCAAAAATAACCCCGGGCCCCCCAATAGACATCCCACAATCAAAAATCGGCAGAAGGGACCCTTTTTTTTTTTAAAAGAGATTTTTTATTGAGTTTCCACATAATTATACATACAATTCAGTATCCCTGTAATTCCCACCCACCCTAACCCAGTGAGACACACAAACAAATAAACCACTCAGGGTTGAAGGCTATATTATACATAAAAAAGGGGTCTTCTCCCATTACGGTATACCCACCTCTTTTATATAGTAGAAAATTTATAAAATACATACCATATAAAGTTAGAAAAATTTAGCCATATATACCTTATTACAATACCCTGGAACTGTGGAATGCCAGAAATAAACATAATACCTACAGATATGTGTCTGACACACTGGTTGTTATATCCAGATTGGGAATCACTGTACTGCTGCTATTTACCCATTTGCCCCATACCTTATCAAATTTTTCTGGATGACCTCTCATTTGGTACGTAAGGCTGTATAGTGGCAGATTTTGATTAATAAGCGTTTTCACCTCTGCAATTGTAGGGGACTTAGACCTCTTCCATGTTAATAATATATTTTTCCGTGCATAAAAGAAAACTAATCTAAGAAATAATTTGTGGTGTTTGTTGCATATGATATTATCTATTATTCCCAAGAGGGAGGTCTTATAAGAGAGAGTTATAGGCCTATCCATAATTTTCCCCAAAAACCCTGTAACGGCTGTCCAGTATTTTAATTTGGCCTTCTCATATCTGTGATATCCCATTTTATCGGACATTAGGGAATACATGCGGGAAATCAATTTAGATTTATCCTGGCTGAACAAAATTGTTTCTAACTGTGAGAAGGCCAAACAAATTCCTGATAGGCCTATTTGGGTTTTGATTGCATCTCTAATTTGGAAGTACCGAAATAGGGAGTGGCGTGGAAGTCCAAATTCATCTTTGAGGATATTGAACGATTTGAAATTGCCGTCACAGAATAATTGATTTAAGTATTTTATTCCAAACTTTACCCAGAATTGAGAGTCTTCCATTTTAAGGAGTTCTGGAAACTTTGGGTTTACCCAGAGAGGAGTATTTGGAGAGATAGAGCCCTGTGTGCCAGGAACCAGCCTGGAGGCAGCTACAAAAACTTTAATTGAATTATAAATGAGAGAAGTTCCCTCTTTTCGGGGAGGGATACCCCTGTACATAGAACAGGCTAAGGCTTCATAGGAAGATGCAATGTCAGCCTCCAGGGTCAGTGAAGCATTGGATCTGTCCCGACTCATCCAGCCATGAATATAAGTGAGTTGTGCAGCTAGGTAATATATATAAAAGTTAGGAACCGCTAGGCCCCCAAACTTTGTTGGTAATCTTAAAGTATCCAATGCCAAACGGTGTGAAGAATTACCCCATATAAAATTAGCTACCAAGGAGTCTATTAGTTTAAACGTTTGTTTTGGTATCGGTACTGGGGCCATTTGAAGAATATATAAAAATGTAGGGGCAATGACCATTTTAATAACAGTGGCTTTGCCAGGTATATTCAGAGGTAATTTGTTCCATACTTTGATCCTGTCACCAAGACCATCAATTAGAGGGTTTAGATTTACCTGAACATAGTCACTTATATTTCTGGTAATTGTAACTCCTAGGTATTTAAAGGAGTAAGTCACAACTAATTTAGAGGATGGATGGATCTGCTTAACAGCTTCCGGATCAAGAGGAAACAAAATAGATTTAGACCAGTTTACCCAAAGGCCTGAGACTTCTTGAAAAAAATCGTAAATTTGAAATACTCTAACTAAAGAGGGGCCTGGGTCTGCTAAATACAGAAGTTCATCATCAGCGTATAATGATATACGCTCCTCTAGCTTGTGGACTTTAAACCCCTGGAAATCTGATGATGCCCTAATTAGCTCCGCTAATGGTTCCATTGCTAACGCGAATAATAAAGGTGATAGGGGGCAACCTTGCCTGGTCCCTCTGTAGATGAAGAATGGTTCTGATATATATGAATTTACCCTGATTCTTGCACGTGGTTTGGCATATAAAATATTAAACCATTTCCTAAACACTTCTCCAAAGCCCATTTTTTTTTAGCACTGCACCCATATAAGTCCATTCTATGGAATCAAACGCTTTATGCGTATCAAGCGACAGTATGACCCTGGAGCCTGCATTGTCATGAGGGAATTGTATATTAGAATACAGTCTACGAATATTCAATTTAGTGGACCTGCCTGGCATGAAGCCTGTTTGATCTTCATGAACAAGCTTAGTAATAAATTGGTTCAATCTATTCGCCAGGATTTTGGTCAAAATTTTGGCATCCGTGTTAATTAATGAAATGGGTCGGTACGACTCACATAAATCTAAATTTTTATTGGGTTTAGGAAGGAGTATTATATATGCTTCGTAAAGTGTATCTGGGAGAATCTCTTTTATCAAAGAGTCTGCGAACATTTGCCTAAGTCTAGGAGCAGAAATAGCTAAACTCTTCAAGTACCATTCTATTGGCAGACCATCAGGTCCCGGGGTTTTCCCTTTTTGAAAAGAAGAAAGAGCCTTAACAATTTCTGCTTCTGTAATAGGGGCATCTAAAACAGCCTTCGCCTCACCACTCAGTTGTGGAAGGTCCATTGAGTCCATAAATTTCATCAGGTTAGGATTCTCTGAACTGACCCTACTTGAATAGAGATCCGAATAAAAATCGAAAAACTCTTTAGCAATATCTGCCGCAGTGTTACTGTATGACCCAGAGCTAGTCATAATCCTAGGAATAGCTGTGGGTTCACCACATGATTTCAACAGATATGCCAGAATTGAGCCACCTTTATTTCCAAATTCAAAGTGTTTTTGTCGGGAAATTATCTCCTTAAGCTTAGCTCTATTAAGTACGGCCAGGTCATGAGTCCTTCTAGCTGCAGCCCAGTTGTTATATGAACATATATCATTTGTTAAAATTAGTCGCCTGTATGACTCTTTGACTTTATTTTCTGTAAACTCATGAAGGGCTTTATCATTCGAACTAATAATAGATAAAGAGGCCCTAAACCCCCCACGTAACACCGCCTTGCTTGCATCCCAGCAAATATGACTATCTGCAGATCCCTGATTTTCTACCCAGAATTGCTTAGCTGCCTCCAAGCAAGAAGAACTAACCGTTTGGTCCCCAAGCCACCAGGGCCCCATTCTCCACATATTACCTTGTTGCCTCTGCATATACCGCACATCACATACCAGGGGCGAATGATCAGATATGCCATGTGGGAGATATCTGACCATTTCAATAAACTGCAAGATATCTTGTGTTCCCAGACACATATCTATACGTGACATAGAATGATGGTGGTCTGAATAGCATGAAAAGTCCAATTGTTCTGGGTTTCTCCATCTCCAAATATCTGTCAGACCTAAACTACTCATCCACGTACGCAAATAGGGGTAGGGCCTTTGATTCTTGTTTTTTAATTTATCCTTCTGCAGATCCAACACCGCATTAAAGTCACCACTAATAATTATTGGGTGTTGCAAGCAACTTTTTAGTTTGACGGTAAAAAGCATCTAGAACCGTACTAGAAAAAGGGGGAGGAACATAAAGTGACACGACAGTGAGGGATTTCCCTTCTAGGTTAACTGTAACAATTACAAATCGCCCTGGAGTGTCCACTTTCACATCCGAAACAGTTCCAGGAAAGGACTTAGTTATTAGCACTACTGTCCCCCTTGAGTAAGAAGAGAAATGGGAGACATGATAGCTTGCTATCCATGGTTTCTTAAGAGTTAAAACTTTGCTGCCTGTCAAATGGGTCTCCTGTAGGCAAATTATATGTGGTGCCATTTTTTTTAGGTGGTCAAACACCAACCTTCGTTTTATATGGTTATTCAGACCTCTAACATTCCACGTAACGATTCTTAAGTCAGCCATTTTCCCAAATATAAATCCATAAACAGTTATCAATTCTTTTTTCCACTTCTGAGGAGATATGTATACATTCAAGAGTACAACAAAGAACCCACATTGCATAATTAACCATCAACCCAAGCGTGCCCCTACCCCACCCTAACCCTCCCCACTCCCTGTCTCCAACTACAAGAAGTTTCATACCCAAACTTACTATTCCTGGGGAAGAAAAGACACCCTTTGGCCGCTACTTCTGACCCGACAATAAACAGTACACCCATACCCCATTTGTCTCCGCTACACAACCCCTTTACCCCTATACTGCTCTACCTGCTATTCTTTTAATTAACCTGTCTTCCTCATGGTACCCTTAATCAATTACCTTAAAGTTTAATTTCCCCTCTTCATAACCGAAACACAATTTAGGTATACTCTATAAAATTACTTATCCCCAAGCACTTTATATGTTATTTTGCCAGATAATGGTTTCCCCATAGGCCTATCTTATTTGTATCTCGTAACTACCGCTAGATAGCACCAGACTTCCTTTATATATATATATATATATATATATATATATATATATATATATATATATATATATATATATATATATATATATATATATATACCTCTATGTGAGCCAACAATCCTGGTGACCTTGCCCTTAACTATTCTAACTTGTTCCCAGCCAACTCTAGCATATAGTTGAGGTTCAACCTATCTATACAAACACATAGTAGGGCACTTATATTCTTATACAGACAGCAAGTACCATTTGACCTTTTAGGAGAAGATACTCATATATATATATATATGATAGAACCACAATAGCATAAAAAATGAAAATAACGACTAAAAGAACCAGAAGGGGGCGTGGCCTGACCATGGAGTGAAGAGGACGTGCAGCACCTGAGCTCCGCTTAACCCCGATTATCCTGCTGTTATCCTGCACTCGTATTCCCCCTCCTTCACGGTGATTTACCTCCTCAGACATTCCTTTGTTGCCTGGCTTCATGATGTCTGGTAAAAAGAACGAAAACAAGCTTCCTTTAGTCTCAGCGCGGCTGGCACAATACGCGCACAATGGAGGTCAAGATGGCGCTGGCCTCTCGGACACAGCTACTGTGCAACAGCCCGCCCTGCTCCAGACCTCCTTGGATGATACACTGCCTTTGGAGTCGGTGAGTGATGATTCCCCTGACAGCCCTGAGCTTATCCACGATCCCCCAAGGGAACAGAGAGAGTGCTCCCAGCCTCCTGATAGTAATACGAGCTCCTCCGGGCAGACAAGCATGGCGAAGGTTAATGACATGGGGGAGGATGAGCCATCCAGATTACAACTTCTGACAGCTATTAATGATCTGAAAACCTCAATCACCGGGAAACTGGACACTATCCAGATAGAACTTTCGTATGTTAAGGGAGATATGCAGAAAATGAAAGAGAGGTCTGTGGAAAGTGAGAAACGTATAAGTGACCTGGAGGATGATATTAGGCCTATGCGCTCTGACCTTAACTATTACAGTAAGATATCTGATGGTCACACATCTAAGTTATCAGATCTCGAAAATCGTTCGAGAAGAAACAATCTCAGATTTGTTGGATTTCCTGAAAAGGCTGAGGGCTCAGAGGCTGAAATGTTTATTGAGAAGTGGCTGACTGACTCCCTCCCTGACTTCTCTCCCTCACTTACTTTTTCTGTTGAAAGAGCGCACAGAATTCCTGGTGGTGCACTTAAGCCAGGCCTGCCGCCTCGACCGTTAATTGCTAAACTTTTGAACTTTCGTGATAAAATCTTGAGAGCTGCTAGGATTCATGCAGCTCCGTTAACCTTTAATGATTCCACAATCCACATCTACCAGGACTTTTCTGTGGATGTTCAAAAGCAGCGTATAGCCTTCTCTGATATAAAAAAACGCCTACGTGACAAACAAATTAAGTACAGCATGCTCTTTCCTTCTAAGCTGCGTGTCATATATGAAGATGAAGTGCTGTTTTTTGCGAACCCACGTGAAGCTGCATCCTGGTTGGAATCTATAGGATCTAACATGGCGGCTAGGTCTCCCCGCAACAACAGACCCCGTTAGAGCTCTCTTCGATAATAGGTTGTGGTATAAATGGTATGCTATATAATGGAACTATGCATTCACCGTAACTTTTCTGTGCTTTCAACGATTACGTTATTTCAGCTCCCTCTGGGCTCTTTATTTTACTGTTGATGCCCATTCCTCTCTCCTTCGTATGGAAATTAGGCTGACACTAATGCTAAAAACTGTTTGAGAGCAGCAACTTTCTACTTTGTACCCTATGTCACTGTTTACCTATCTGGCCTTATACTTCTGGAGCTAGACTCTAAGTAGAACCTCTGTCTTTTATGCCAGCTCGACATTGCCCCTGAGCAAAATTGCTTCCACCTAGTCTTCCGCAATATGCCTTAAAGTTATTTAAGGTCCTGCTGTGTATCCATGCTTTCCTTTAACTGTTGTGCAAATTAATTCTTTTCGTTTTATACGCATCTGTTCTATGCCTGGTTTATAGGAAATATTTTCTGAGTATGAGGTTCTTTGCTCTGTAATATATATATATATGTATAACTTTAATACGAGTTTAAGAATAATTGCTATTTGGGGTTTTGGAGTTTACCTCTGGTTTCACGTTCCAGTAAGCTGTTTAAGTTAGGGACAAAAGCGGGTTGTAGTTTAGGGCAACTTGCGGGGTGGGATAAGGGCGGGGATTTTTTTCTGGGTTTTGTTTTTCTTATAGTTTCTGTGGTCATGACAGCACTATTGCCTTCTGACAGTTTGTACGTGCATTTACATATACTTCGCTTAATGTCCTGCATTACCACGATGTTTCATAATGGGTGACTTTGATTTTATTTCTTGGAATGTACGGGGGATGAACCATCCCATTAAAAGGAGACTGGTCTTTGACTTTTTGAAAAAGTCCAACGCAAAAATAGTATGTTTGCAAGAAACACACCTTACAGGCTCCTGATTGAATACACTTAAAAAGCCTTGGATAGGCCATGTCTTTGCCTCCCAATATTCCTCTTATTCCAGAGGTACAGCTATCCTTGTGTCAAAAAACGCTCCCATTAAAATCAACTCCGTTCGCACGGATCTGCTGGGTAGATATGTAATCCTGCATTTTTCTCTTGAAGGCCAATCCTTTATAGTGGCGTCCGTGTATGTACCTCCCCCATTTCACATTTCTGTACTAGACAAGGTGATGTCTATTATTTATGATCTACCATCCTGTCCTGTCACAATTTGTGGTGATTTCAACAATATTACGGACCCAATTTTAGACAGATCATCGCCGGGGGACCATAGGGGGCATTTAGCCTTCGTGGAGTGGATGCAAAGACATGGCCTTTCTGATATCTGGAGGTGGCGTAATTACAAAAAGGTGGCATTCTCCTGCTTCTCAGACTCTCATGGTACTATGTCCCGCATTGATTTAGTATTAGGCTCTCATGATATGCTTACTAAATTTAAATCCATCAAATACCTTCCTCATGGAATCTCTGACCATGCGCCTCTTCAGTGTACTCTGGTGGGAGACTCCTTGAGAAACGCAGGTTCCTGAAGGATGGGTCAGCTCTGGTTATGTGACGAGGTGGTGCTTAATTACTGTACCTCACAAATGAAAGAATATTGGCATCTTAACCCGGGTACCTCTACTTTGGGTATTGTGTGGGACGCATCTAAGGCAACCCTGCGTGGCCATTTCTCTTATATTAAAGGTATCACCCTTAAAAATGACGATGCATATATTGCCCGCACTGAATCAATAATGCTAACTGCTCAAACTCAATTTCAGTCCAATCCCATCAAAGAAAACTATTCGGTGTGGGCCAAAGCCCGCCATGAGCATGAAATTAGATTACTGAACAGGGCAAAGAGACGAAATTTTATATTCTCTCAAACGTTTTTTGAATTCGGTAATAAGTCAAGTAAATTATTAGCATCCATGGTTAGGGCCCAATGTTCTCCTATTGCTATACCACGAATTATCTCCTCCTCTGGTGAGGTGCTATCTTCCTCTTCAGAGATTTTGGAAGCATTTCGCCTATTCTATAGTAACCTCTATAAAGCTGACCCAGGATGTGACCTGTCCTCCGTATCTGTCTTTCTGCAGGAATGTCAATTACCTACTCTCAATGTAGAAGACTGTGCATCCCTGGATGCGCCTATCACTATCTCAGAGGTTGTGGCCACAATTAAAACCCTTAAAGCTAATAAATCCCAGGGTCCTGATGGTATACCATCTGAATGGTATATTAAGAGCGGATCAGTTACCTCTCAAGCCCTTCTACATATGTTTAATGACGCCTATAAAGCGGGTACACTCCCTGAATCTATGAGGGAAGCCCATATAACCCTTCTTCTGAAGCCTGGGAAGAAATCTGAGATGTGTGACTCTTATCGTCCCATCTCTCTTTTAAATACAGATGTGAAGATACTGGCCAAAGTCCTTGCGGACCGCCTTAAAGTGGTTATTGAAAAACTAATTGCCCCGGATCAAACCGCGTTCATTCCCTCACGCTCCACCAAATTAAACTTACGTAGACTATTTGTGAACCTCCAATTTCCTCATAAGAATGCTGGGAAAAGAATACTTTTAGCCTTGGATACTGTCACAGGAGCCCTCAGTGGCTGACCGCACTTAGCCTTCTAAACGGTGCCAGCGCACAGATCGTGCGAACTCTGGTCGCAGTCAATGCGCAGGAACCGTTAAGAATTAGCCGCAGACAACTCAGAAGGGAGCCTGTGAGACACGGGTAATTACAACGTCACCTACTGGTTCAGAGTAAACTGCCACCACCGCGGTTACTATGGGACCGTGGGGCCCACTAACTGACTGACTAATCCTGCGAATAAAACGGTTAAACACACGATATTCTGTCTAGCCAACAACAAACAAACAGTAGCGTATCTTCAGAGACCCGGGATCATTTCTGTGTGTGTGCTGATAAGCAGGGTAGCGGAAAGTGAATGACTTGGAGAAAGTCGTTTGTTCACGCAATATAAATAATTAATATATACAGACAAATTATTAAACAGTAATAGCCAGTATGAAAAATAAAAGAAGGGAGAAAAATACTTAGTTCCTGGAAAGATGTCCTGTTTGTGGGAAAAATCAGAGTTCTGGTTTCCACTCAAGTTCAAGCAAAACGGTTTCAAGTTCTTAGAGTTCTTTGTTCAGATGGGTCAGCAAAATGGCCACCAGCCCTATGTCCTCTGGCTGGCAGCAGATTGTCATGAAGATGGTAAAGGGAGGAAGACTTCTCAGGCAGCTCATTCACTTTTAATGGAGATGAGCTCAGAGGCGGGCTTCCAGAGTCGGCCCCCTAGGCCGGACTATGGTAATCACACCTGGGCAGGGGCTTTAGCAAATCCATAATCCTGACAGGTTCCCTAGGCCGACCTGCGCGGCCGGCACACAGATAATAATTACATATTCTCGATCCCCAGAACCTACCGATTAATATGATATCAAACTTGGGCATGTTTGCATGCCCGGTTACAAAACGGTGGAATTCCCAGCGTTCTGGTTAGGCTAGGGGCCCAAATTTAATATCAAAACACTCACAAGCTCTGGACCAGCAGAATGATATAACTTTCACATTCCTCCGATGTATGGTACTTCTAAAACATGCATAAAGATCATAACTCTATGTTTCCCTATCCTGGCTGAATGGTTCCGCTAAGTCTGCCCCCTGCTGGGATTAGCTTCCTTGGCTCTGAAAAGACTCCTGGTTTGTTAATTAACAACTCCATGAGATCAGCTAAGTGTCACCTGGTTCCCAGAGCCAAAAGGGAAATTGTGCCTTCCACAGGGAATATGTCCCAGCTAATTAACAGCTTCCCCCCAGGCTGTCACTGTAGCTTAGGAACAGCTGGGGAATCTGTCTTAGCTGAGGGATACTGTCTGAAGCGCAATCGATGCAGGAATCGAGTGCGATCGTTCTTTACTTCACGGGCGGTGCCAGGACGCGCCTGCGTCCCCGCAACCGTCCGTGACAGCCCTCCCCCTTGTCCGCGGCTCAGCCACTCATCCGCAAGATGTGTGGCGGCGCCGCTAACCTGGCTGACGGGCCTCGAGTTGCCGGTACGGCGGGAAAACCTATTGGAGCCTGTGGCTCGGTTCCCCTGGACCGGTCGCGGTCTGCTACCCTCAGGGTTGACCCAACATGGACCGTTCTGGACAGGGCGTTTGCGCCACTGCAGTCGGACGTGGTGCCCGCCGGGACTGCTGACAACGGGCAGTGGGTTGGTTAGGTCAACAGCCAGCCCACGCAGGGTTCCCCTGCTGAGTGGCTGTGGACCTAAGGGAACCCCGCGGGAATCCCTGGACCTTCCCAGCTCCTGACAGACGGCACATGCCCTGCAGTAGTTGGCTACATCCCTGTTCATCCGGGGCCAATAAAACTGTTTCCGAATACCGGCGAGTGTCTTGCGGACACCCGAGTGCCCTGTCAGAGGATTACCATGTGCGGATTTCAGCACATGTCCCCTGAACGCACTCGGGACCACAAGCCACTTGGTATCCGCGTGGGATCTACCTGTAGGGGGCTGTACAGACTCACTGTACAGTCTCCCACCTTCCCAGTACACCTTGAAAGCGGCCCCGTCTGCGAGGGGCTCAGCGGCTTGCTGCCTGAGCACCTCCAGGCTTGGGTCACTTTGTAGTGCGGCTGAGAATATGGCGCTGTCAGTTTCAGCCAACTGGCTCATGTCACACGAGGCCAGCGGCTGAAAGGTCTCATCCCTGCGGTCAGAGGAGGGGGAGGAGGCCGGAACCCCCTCCACCTGTTCTGAGCTCGGGTTCTGAGCAGTGCAGCTGCGCAGTACTGCTAGCACAGGTACACTGTCAGAATGGCACAGACGGGCATTACTCAAATCATCATTGCATGCAGTAATGACATTGACAGGTATAGACATTTTTTCATTACAGACAGGTTGTACAAGAAACTCAGGTACAGTTACAGCATCATCACAACAGACAGCCTGTACATCAAACTCAGGTGCCTTTGAAGCAGGCACTATTGAACCTGGTACCCTTGAACTGGGCACATTCAACCCACCTCCCCCTGGTGCTCCCCCAAGTGTATAAAGTACCTGGTGGTGGGTGGAGAGTCCATCTCCTTCCGTGAGCGACAAGGCGGTCGTGGCAGGTTCATAGTAGGACACAAGCTTGCCCAAATCAGTCCCCAGCAACACAGGGACTGGGAGATCCTTCATAACCCCAACAACCCTTTCGTGGACCCCTCCCACTCCCCAATCCAGCTTCACTCTTGCGTGGGCTATGTGGAAAAGGGTGCCCTCTACTCCAGTAAGGGCAAGGGATCGGCTGGAGCTGATGCTCTCCTTTGGCACAAGATGTGAGTGAACTAACGTGATGTCAGCTCCGGTGTCTCGAAATCCGGTGACAACTTTGCCGTTCACTCTAACAAGTTGCTGCTGGTCGGTTCGGTCGCGGATTTCCTTTCCGCGGGCAAACAGGACAAAATCGGATGATCCAGGCTGTGGTTCGCTGGCGGGCTGCCTCTGCTGTGGGTGAGGTGCAGGTGATGCAGATGATCCAGGTGCTGGTGGTGTCTGTCTCCGCTCCGGACAGTCGAATTTCATGTGTCCGGGCTGGCGGCAGTAGTGACAGGTGACCTCTCCAGGCGCTGCAGGCCTGGGTGCAGCAGCTGCGCTGGGTGGCCTCTGTGGCGGACGGCTCACAGGGGCAGGAGGGTCTGCCGAGGTATTGGGCTGACCTCCTCTCCAGCTGGATGGGACAGTTCTGCGGGGATCAGCCACCCGGGTAGTTGCAAAAGTCTCAGCAAGGTCTGCAGCGACAGTGGCTGAAGCCGGCCTGCGTTCTAACACAAACTGTCGTACATCAGCAGGGCAAATGTTCAGAAATTGTTCCAGGACTATCAAGTCCTCCAGGACGCCATAAGACCCTTTGGTGAGGCCTAGTGTCCACTGGCGGAGTGTGGTGAGCAAGCTGCTGACCACATCTCGGTACGAATCAGAAGACTTTTTCTGCCAGGCCCTGAACTTTTTCCGATAGGCTTCTGGCGTCAGCTGGTACTTAGTAATGATAGCGTCTTTTATAGCAGCATAATCATTATCCTTTTCCGCAGGCAATTCTGCGAAAGCATCAAGCGCTTTGTAGCGCAGCAACGGTGTCAGATGTCTGGCCCACTGGTCTTGGGACAGACGATACTGACGGCATGCTTTTTCAAAAGATCGCAAAAACAAGTCAATGTCTGTGTCTTTCTCGATATTAGCAAATTTAAATTTTGCACTTACGGGTGCTGCAGCTCCTTCAGCAGGGAGGCTGGGCGGTGAACTCCGGCTGGCCTGTTGCACTTTTGCCATGTTTAGCTCATGCTGTCGTTGGCGCTCCCGTTCTCGCTCAGCGGCATCCCTCTCCGCGTGGCGTTCAGCAGCAGCAGCAGCAGCAGCAGCTTTGCGTTCTGCAGATTGGCGCTCCCGTTCCTCTCGTGCTTCCATGTACTGCATGTACTTGTTCAGGTCAGTCTCCATCAGCTTTTGTAATGCCTGCTGCATTACCGGGTCAGCACCCCTGGACAGTCCAGTACTGGCCAGTTCCGGGTGAGTACTGTCAGAAACTCTGGGGTTGGGGTCCATACTGACAGTCTCTGGCGTAACTGTTGCAACAGGGCCCGCAGGATGCTCAACCTCTGTACGCCTAAGATCTTCAGCCTCTGGTTCCCCTTGATTGTCAGATGGGCTGGTATCCACCTCAGCGGACACTCCCGGCTCCCGCAGTTGCTGGGCATCCCATCTGGACAAGTCTGCTATCAGGTCCCGTTTTGTCTTGCGGAGGATGCCAATGCCCCTCTCTTCGCAAAGATTTTCCAGGTCTGCTAGGCACATGTTCTGGTAGTTCCCGGACATTTCCATGCCAAATAAAATAAAACTTTGGGGAAGGGGTACTGGCTACACAGTCTCTCTGTATATATAAAAAATATATTGCCTTCCAGCTACACCAACGAATTAGTTCGTTTCTCGATAGCGCTAGCGCTATCGCAGATACTTTCAGCACAACACAGATCCCACCGCTGCCACCACTGTCACAGGAGCCCTCAGTGGCTGACCGCACTTAGCCTTCTAAACGGTGCCAGCGCACAGATCGTGCGAACTCTGGTCGCAGTCAATGCGCAGGAACCGTTAAGAATTAGCCGCAGACAACTCAGAAGGGAGCCTGTGAGACACGTGTAATTACAACGTCACCTACTGGTTCAGAGTAAACTGCCACCACCGCGGTTACTATGGGACCGTGGGGCCCACTAACTGACTGACTAATCCTGCGAATAAAACGGTTAAACACACGATATTCTGTCTAGCCAACAACAAACAAACAGTAGCGTATCTTCAGAGACCCGGGATCATTTCTGTGTGTGTGCTGATAAGCAGGGTAGCGGAAAGTGAATGACTTGGAGAAAGTCGTTTATTCACGCAATATAAATAATTAATATATACAGACAAATTATTAAACAGTAATAGCCAGTATGAAAAATAAAAGAAGGGAGAAAAATACTTAGTTCCTGGAAAGATGTCCTGTTTGTGGGAAAAATCAGAGTTCTGGTTTCCACTCAAGTTCAAGCAAAACGGTTTCAAGTTCTTAGAGTTCTTTGTTCAGATGGGTCAGCAAAATGGCCACCAGCCCTATGTCCTCTGGCTGGCAGCAGATTGTCATGAAGATGGTAAAGGGAGGAAGACTTCTCAGGCAGCTCATTCACTTTTAATGGAGATGAGCTCAGAGGCGGGCTTCCAGAGTCGGCCCCCTAGGCCGGACTATGGTAATCACACCTGGGCAGGGGCTTTAGCAAATCCATAATCCTGACAGGTTCCCTAGGCCGACCTGCGCGGCCGGCACACAGATAATAATTACATATTCTCGATCCCCAGAACCTACCGATTAATATGATATCAAACTTGGGCATGTTTGCATGCCCGGTTACAAAACGGTGGAATTCCCAGCGTTCTGGTTAGGCTAGGGGCCCAAATTTAATATCAAAACACTCACAAGCTCCGGACCAGCAGAATGATATAACTTTCACATTCCTCCGATGTATGGTACTTCTAAAACATGCATAAAGATCATAACTCTATGTTTCCCTATCCTGGCTGAATGGTTCCGCTAAGTCTGCCCCCTGCTGGGATTAGCTTCCTTGGCTCTGAAAAGACTCCTGGTTTGTTAATTAACATCTCCATGAGATCAGCTAAGTGTCACCTGGTTCCCAGAGCCAAAAGGGAAATTGTGCCTTCCACAGGGAATATGTCCCAGCTAATTAACAGCTTCCCCCCAGGCTGTCACTGTAGCTTAGGAACAGCTGGGGAATCTGTCTTAGCTGAGGGATACTGTCTGAAGCGCAATCGATGCAGGAATCGAGTGCGATCGTTCTTTACTTCACGGGCGGTGCCAGGACGCGCCTGCGTCCCCGCAACCGTCCGTGACAGATACTAATAAGGCTTTCGATACGTTATCTTGGCGGTATCTTGAGTTTGTCCTAGAGGCCTTTGGATTTGGCCCAGGCTTTAGGAAATGGATTAATATCCTTTATAATTCACCCACCGCTAGACTGAAAGTAAATGGTCAAATCTCTGATCCCTTCTTAATCAGCAGAGGCACACGTCAAGGGTGCCCACTTTCCCCTTTACTGTTCGCCCTAGCTATGGAACCCCTAGCTGCATTTATTCGGGGTGACCCTCATATCACTGGCTGGATAATTAGAAGGGTACATGAAAAGATTTCCCTGTACGCTGATGATGTGCTTTTATACCTTGACAGTCCGGGTTGCTCTCTATCTAGGGTCTTGGAGGTTTACAAACTATTTGGTGATCTGTCGGGCTTGAGGGTTAACTGGTCAAAGTCTCTCCTTTTTCCTGTGGACGAAGAATCTATCAATAATTTACCCCCAGACCTTCCCCTTCAAATTTGTTCCTCCTTCAAATATCTGGGGATAACGATTGCGAGGCACAACAATTCTTATATTAGTAATAATCTCTCCCCTATTATTTTTAATATCGATGAGAAACTTAGGAGATGGAACAACCTACCTTTGGATCTGTTGGGTAGAGTCAATCTTATAAAAATGATCATTGCTCCTAAAATCCTATATATCCTTCTGATGGCTCCATGCTGGATCCCTATGTCATATTTTACCAAAATGAACTCATTGGTTCAATCCTTTCTCTGGGCTGGGAAGTCTCCTAGACTGGCTTTAGATACTCTGCGTCTTCCAGTAAGTAAAGGTGGATTGGCTCTACCACATTTTCAAATGTATTTCCTGGCCGCACAACTTTCCTACATCTTTAGATGAGTACATAGTATAAGAAATGACTCCGCTCTAGATGCTGAAGCTGATTGTGCCTCTTCATATGAAGCCCTCTGCAACCTTATTTATCGGGGTAGTCCCCTCTCTAGGGAGGGCACAGATATTTTATCCTTCTCCCTTAAGACATTTCACAAGGCCCAACAGATTGCTGGAGATAACAAACAGGTTCTCTCTTCTAGTTCTCCACTTTAGTGTAACTCTAATCTCACTGAATTCTCAGTTATGCAAGATATTAGCTTTTGGGTCTCTAAAGGCATTAAATATGTCAATCAGCTTTTTCATAAAAATAGCCTCAAAACGTGGTCCCATCTGGCCTTAGAGTTTAATCTTCCACGTTGTGCTCGCTTTCGGTATTTTCAGATTCGCCATGCTGCTCTGTGTCAATTTGGCAGCTCCGAAGTATGTCTTTCCCCAGGTACTGTTGAAAAATGGCTCCTGTTTAATGATCCCTCTAAACTTATTTCTAGATACTACTTCAATCTTACTGAATCTAAATACTCTCACAGAATAAATAAAGCTAGGGATAAGTGGGCAGATTGGGGAGAGGTAATCTCCTCTGATGATTGGGCCAATTTTGAAGAAAATTATGTCAAAACGGTTATTCCCTCTAGAGATAAGCTGATCCAACTGAGATGGTTTCACCAGATATACTTCACCCCTGTGATGATCCGCTCAGCTGGCTGCACAGGCAGACAGCTGTTTGTCCATTCCTCTAGTCTGTGGGCTGCAGGTCTCTGGAACAGAGACCTGTCTTTCCATTGCAAGTTTCTGGTCTGTTCTCTTGCTGGAGAATTTGCATACATTCGTTATGCAAATCCCCTACCTGCCTTCTTTGATGACTGGCACTATAAGAGCTTTATGTTTCCCAGAATGCTTTGCTGGACATTTCCCTTCCATGCTCTGTTCCTGATGGACACTGCTGGAGTGTCAGCCATTGCTATCTAGTATAGTTAATACCTGGGGGTTGCTTTAGGCTCCCCTTCTAGCCCAGTCAGGTTGTATTATCTGTATTGCCTGTTCTGTCTTGTCTTGCCTGTTGCCATTGTCCTGCCCCAAAGGTGGTCGACAGGAAATGGTTCTGATCTCTGTTCTTGGAGTATAGCTGGTGCAGCGGTTGCTACCAGCTATCTCTTCTGTTCTGTCTCCTGGGATCGCGCTAGCTACTTTCCGCTAGCGCTGGGGATCCTTCTGTTCTGTCTTCTGGGATCGCGCTAGCTACTTTTCGCTAGTGCTGTGGATCCTATCTATCGTTTGTCCCTGTTTTCGTGTGTCTGTCTTGTCCGCTACGCTTGCTGCAGGCTCGGTGAGGTAACCGTTAAGCAAGCGCTCGCGTCTTCTGTTTCATGTTTGTCTGTTAATGGTTAGTTAGGCGTGCTTGTCTCTATTGTGCTTATCACGTGGAGACCGCGCATAACCGCGTGCACTGTTGCGAATGAGTGCGGTGTTCGCGGTTAGCTAGCGTTTATTATTTTCCGTATCTCCTTATTGTATTTGCTGTGCCTTTGCTACCCTCGTATTCTATTCTGATCTGCCTTGTGTCACGTCTGGCGATCGCACCTCTCGCGATCGCGTTCCTATTTCGTATCTGCTGTTTAGTGTGTGCGCGGTCGCGGGGTGGCGACTGGATTGGCGCACACACATACAACCTATCCCTTTGCTCAATCTCATTCGCAATCGCCTCTCTTGCGATTGCGTTCTGCGCTTCGTACAATTCCTGTCTGGCACTTGTGGAGGTACAGAGGATTGGTTCCTCTGCACTCCCCAGCGCCATCTGCCGACAGGAATTTCCCTCTACAGGTGCGTAGCACCTTTTGCTGGGTGCCTGCAAATATACGCTTGTGGAGGATTTCCGCCGTGTCAGCGCAAGCGTTGTGCGCTGATCACGGAGAAAGTTCCACAATCGTGACAGAATGTCCAGCCTTACCCAAAACCCCAGTGTAGACGGAATTTCCGATTTGTACGATTTTGTCGAATATGGCTCTTGTACCTTTAAGAGATTTAAAAAACTTGAACCTGAATCAGCAGACGAATTTTTGTCTGAGTGTATGAAACTGTTAGCGAACCCTGAATTCCAATGCACACCAGTGTCTACCTGGGCCCCCCAAATGGTCTACATTCTGTTGGGGGGCGAAATGTTAATGTGGGGTTATGATGTGTTAAATCATACCACCCTGAGTCAAAGACCCCTGGAATTCTTGGCCTTTTTAATTCACAATTGGCTGAGATTACCTCAATTACCATACCCCCTTAATGAGTTGTTGTCAGCAGCTCAATCAGCTGTTCCATCTACTCTTTCATCCACAAAGCAGCCATCCAAAGCCTCTAGGGCCCCATACACACATCAGACCATAGTCTTTTGAAAATGAAAGATCACAGACCAATCTTACCACCCTTCATGTAGTATGAGAGCCATACTCTACACAGTCTTTTCTATGGAGCTGAACTCCACATCAGAAAAAAAATCTTTGCAAGATGCTGCACACACAGATGCTGTACAGACACAAAAGATCAGTATCTGCAAAAGCTTTGTTCCTGCCAAAGATCCGTTCCTGCAAATTGCAATGATAGTCTATGAGATCTGCAGATCATCATACACACATGATTTAACTGACATTCATCTGCAGATCAAGCAATCATCTGCAGATCTGAAAATCCATCCTGGTGGATCTGATCTGCAGATGAATGTCAGTTAAATCATGTGTGTATGATGATCTGCAGATCTCATAGACTATCATTGCAATTTGCAGGAATGGATTTTTGGCAGGAACAGATCTTTTGCAGATACTGATCTTTTGTGTCTGTACAGCATCTGTGTGTGCAGCATCTTGCAAAGATTTTTTTCTGATGTGGAGTTCAGCTCCATAGAAAAGACTGTGTAGAGTATGGCTCTCATACTACATGAAGGGTGGTAAGATTGGTCTGTGATCTTTCATTTTCCAAAGACTATAGTCTGATGTGTGTATGAGCCTTAGGTCTAGAGGTGCGTACACACATGCGACTATAGTCGTTTGTAACGATCGTTCCCCGATCTTTACCAACGACGATCGTTACAAAAAACGAACCACCGACTATTAAGTCTAACGACGAACGAGCCAAATCGCTACAAAAGAAAGTTCTGTCTCGGCGGATTTTAACCAACGACGATCGTTTGCAAAAGTAGTACATCGTTGGAAACGATCGTTTGTACCAGGCTGGACATGCGCATTTCACTTTTTCTCCAGGGAACTTTACAATTTTATGCGCAGGCGCATTGAGTGCTTTTACGTGGTGTAACGTTCGTTCTAACAATGTGATCGTTACACACTTTTTAGAACTAACTTTACTCCGGTCGTTCTTTCGTCAATTAAAAGATCGTTCGTCGTTAACAACGAACGATCGTAGTCGCATGTGTGTACGTAGCATAAACGTAAAAGATCTAGGAAGGCTTTCCAGCGGAAAGATCCGTTGCCCCTAGCAACCACAAATAAAGAGGTTATTTCTGTCAAGTCTGAAATGGGCAAAACCATGCAGTATGATAATGATGTTTATAATGCATCTGCTGATCAGTTTCCAGGGTTTTTGCCCCAATCCAAAGCTTATGTGGATCCTGCTATAGGTAGGATCGCACACTATATTAAAGCAGTTAAAAAATCTGTTCTTGTTCCTGAACTCCACCCATATGGAGATTATCTGGATACTGGCCTGTTTGAACCCCCATTTGCTTCCTGGGATGTTGGGGCCTTGCTGGAAGAATTCGATTTTGATTGGAAAGCCTTTTGCGATTTTTACATTGCAAAAAGCGAAGATGTCTTGAATGCTTGTCTCGATTCTATGTACCTTCTGATTGATTCCGATGAATGTGACAAGGATGATGTGGATCTGGTGATCTATGTATGGCAAACGATTTTGGATGAGTTGCACACACACCAACCAATTGATTCCAATAAAGAGACATCTTTGTCGGATGATTGTTCCTGCCTTTCTGGGGTAAAGCATGAGAGTCTTGACTTTGTGCAATCTGAAATGAATGAGTGTGCCGCTGTGGTTGGTTCCTGTGCGAATCCCGAAGGATTCTCTCCTGACAGTGTGCAGTTTGAATCTGTGCGATCTGATGCCTGTTTCTCGGATGTTCCTGCAGATTGTGATCGGCATGAGTCTGCCGGTTTCCTCAAGGATGTGTGGGATCCTTTGTCAGTTAGAAACAGATCTTTGAGATCTTCTGTCTGTGACCCTGCTATGGGGAAAATTTCTCGACTATGCAGCGTCAAAAGTAAAATTTTTATGCCTAATAAAGTTTATCCTGTTGATGTCGCCATTTCTTTTGCAAATTAATCTATGTCTTATTCTGTTCGCACCTGTGCAGGCCTGTTGCCTGATGACAGTTGCTCCAGTGTTTCTGTCCTAGATGCCTTGCAGTCTGCTCCGCAGATCGCGGAGGTTTGCGATATGGAAGCGTCAGTTTCGCAACCTAAAGCGATCTTGGATCCGCAAATTTTGCGTTCTGACTCCTCGGATTCGACATTGTTAGCCGAATCTAAGAGTGAGACAGCGCTTCGGTTTTGTGAATCTGATGCTGAAGCTTCTTTGCCTTGTCCAGAGAAGCTTTCTCTGAACCTGCCCTGTACCATGAATGAAGGCATGATGTCCACTTGCATTGACATTTGCGAGTCTGATTCTGAAGAAAGTATTGACTCTCCACCCAGTACTCTGGATGAGTCAATATTGCCTTGTACAATATCTCCTGCCCTGCCCCTAGAGGCTCGTCTAGGTATTGCTGCTATTTTTACCTGTCTTTCTGCAGTTTTGGAATTGCAAGCTAGTTTGACTACTACGCAGAGTTCTGGGTGCAGCGAGATTAAAGTTAGGGAGTCAGTGTGTGGTCCAGTGAATATTCCTGTACGTTCCACTCATGATGATGAAATTCAGTCTCAGTTTATGGTGGAACCTTCCCTGGGACATCTGCCCTGTTCTCAAAATAAAGTTCCAGTTTTGCCCTGTAACATGGATAGTACAGAATCCTTCTTAGACAACTTGAAAAATGATGTTCCTGAGGTCTTGTTTGATGATCTAAAGGTCTCCGAGTTCCTCCCAAAGGGTGCAGAACTTGTAGGAGATGTCTCCTGCCCCCCAGGTCCTTCTGAGGTGTTGCCCACTTCAGTAGGCATTGCTGCCTTGCTGACTACTTTTGCAGCTCTTGTGGAGCTTCATTCATGTGTAGTCAATGATGATATTACAGTTACAGAAAATTCTGAATTTGAGTCCGAGTCTTCTTTTGAAAGACCAGTACCTGTGATCTTTACTCGTGATGATTTTCTGCCCGGTACTGGTTTTGGTCTTGTCGTGTCGGACTCTGAGGTTGGCAGTTCCCCGACATGTCCTGAGGTTTCTCCTGTACTAGTGTACCCCGATGTGCTCTGTGACCCAGAAAGCCCAAGTGTGCCTCGGTTACCAGCGTACTCAGATGCTTCCTCAGTGGAGACATGTTCTGATATAGCCTGCCTGCTTGCATGCCCAGAAGTGGTCCCTGAAAGTCCTGATCTTGATGGGTGTCCTGCTAATTTTGAGTCTGGAATGATCATAGGTTCCATAGGGGTTCTTGGTGGTTCTCCATGTGAGCCTGGTGAGCGTTCTGGCTTCTTGGGATCTCTGCGGAGCTTCAAGGCGTTCTGGGAGATTTCGGGAAAGGTTTTGCTTGGTGCCCTGAATACGATCAGCAATGGCTTTGGTGTTGTAAGGGACACTTCGAACAGGTATTGCGGCAGGTTTGGTATTCTTGGACGCTCCTCGGAAGGTGGTGGGTATTGTCTGGAGGGTGTCGATGGCTTCTTCTCTGGTGTCCACAGTCCTGATGGGTGTTACGCTGAGACTTGCAGTGCTGATGGGCATGTTTCGGTGGCTTCTGCTTCTGATGAGGTCAGTTTCGGATGGACTGACTCTGGAATTGGGCCTTGTCGGGCTGTCCTGACCTTCATGAGTCTTCAGTTAGAGTTTTGTGATGATACCAGTTTTGAGGGATGTCTGGAATCCATCCCTAGAAGGGGGGGTACTGTGATGATCCGCTCAGCTGGCTGCACAGGCAGACAGCTGTTTGTCCATTCCTCTAGTCTGTGGGCTGCAGGTCTCTGGAACAGAGACCTGTCTTTCCATTGCAAGTTTCTGGTCTGTTCTCTTGCTGGAGAATTTGCATACATTCGTTATGCAAATCCCCTACCTGCCTTCTTTGATGACTGGCACTATAAGAGCTTTATGTTTCCCAGAATGCTTTGCTGGACATTTCCCTTCCATGCTCTGTTCCTGATGGACACTGCTGGAGTGTCAGCCATTGCTATCTAGTATAGTTAATTCCTGGGGGTTGCTTTAGGCTTCCCTTCTAGCCCAGTCAGGTTGTATTATCTGTATTGCCTGTTCTGTCTTGTCTTGCCTGTTGCCATTGTCCTTCCCCAAAGGTGGTCGACAGAAAATGGTTCTGATCTCTGTTCTTGGAGTATAGCTGGTGCAGCGGTTGCTACCAGCTATCTCTTCTGTTCTGTCTCCTGGGATCGCGCTAGCTACTTTTCGCTAGCGCTGGGGATCCTTCTGTTCTGTCTTCTGGGATCGCGCTAGCTACTTTTCGCTAGTGCTGTGGATCCTATCTATCGTTTGTCCCTGTTTTCGTGTGTCTGTCTTGTCCGCTACGCTTGCTGCAGGCTCGGTGAGGTAACCGTTAAGCAAGCGCTCGCGTCCTCTGTTTCATGTTTGTCTGTTAATGGTTAGTCAGGCGTGCTTGTCTCTATTGTGCTTATCACGTGGAGACTGCGCATAACCGCGTGCACTGTTGCGAATGAGTGCAGTGTTCGCGGTTAGCTACGTTTATTATTTTCCGTATCTCCTTATTGTATTTGCTGTGCCTTTGCTACCCTCGTATTCTATTCTGATCTGCCTTGTGTCACATCTGGCGATCGCACCTCTCGCGATCGCGTTCCTATTTCGTATCTGCTGTTGTGTGTGTGCGCGGTCGCGGGGTGGCGACTGGATTGGCGCACACACATACAACCTATCCCTTTGCTCAATCTCATTCGCAATCGCCTCTCTTGCGATTGCGTTCTGCGCTTCGTACAATTCCTGTCTGGCACTTGTGGAGGTACAGAGGATTGGTTCCTCTGCACTCCCCAGCGCCATCTGCCGACAGGAATTTCCCTCTACAGGTGCGTAGCACCTTTTGCTGGGTGCCTGCAAATATACGCTTGTGGAGGATTTCTGCCGTGTCAGCGCACGCGTTGTGCGCTGATCACGGAGAAAGTTCCACAATCGTGACAACCCCTATTAGATTAAGTAAATTTTCACCTAACATTTCCAACGCCTGCTGGCGGTGTGGCCACACCCCTGGTTCTTTTAAGCATATGTGCTGGGACTGCCCGTCTATTCAGGCCTTTTGGTCCAAAACTCTCTCTTTCATGCAAGAAAAATTGAGTCTTCCCTGTATTCTATCTTATAAGGTATGCATCTTGGGTGTATTGTGGGATCTTCCTCTAAATAAACACAAGACGCTCCTAATGAGGTATCTCCTTTTTTATGGGAAAAAAACTATTGCTATAGAGTGGAAAAGCAATTTGGAACCCTCTCTCCAAACTTGGATCCGCTTAATTAATCAAGCCCTTCCTCTATACAAACTTACCTGGGAGAGACGTGGTGCCATCTCTAAATTCTCTAAGATTTGGAAGCCTTGGCTTGACTCTGAGGAATCAGTTTCTGCTAACCTGGATATCACTCCTCAAGTTATAGATATGTTATAATATTTCCTTAAGTTTTATGTATCTCAATGCCTGTCTTTGGTGATTCTGCTGTGTTCCCCCCCCCCCCCCCCCCTCCTACTGTTGTGAATATTCACTTGTATTCACCTTGCTGCAAACATTCAAGTAATTATGTACGAATGAACTGTACTGGAGGACTGTATATTCTTACTTCTTTGATGCTGTCATGGTCTACAATTTTTATTTTCTGTGTTTTTGTGTTATTGTTTATATGTTCTTTAACACAAGAAAAAGGAATTTGAAAAAAAAAAAAAAAAAAAAGAACCAGAAGGTATAGCCTGAAATAAGCATAGCATTATTAATAACCAAGCTGAGAGTCTCATTTCTTTTTCTTAGCTGGAATGTTAGGAATAGGTAAACCTTGATTCTCCATCCAAGTTATGGCCTCCTCAGAGGTTATAAAGAAAACAGTTTTGCCCTGATATTGAATGCGGAGTTTCGCTGGAAACATCATACTGTACTCAATTTGTTGGATCATAAGGCCTGCTTTAACTGCGTAATATGAAGCACGCTGTTTTTGAACCTCTGCTGAAAAGTCTTGGTATAGTGATACTTTAGACCCATTATATTCCAAGACCGGTGTAAGTCTGGCCTTACGCATAATTTCCACTCTGTCACGATAATTTAATATTTTCGCCACCATTGGCCTAGGTAAGCTTCCAGGTTTTGGCGGACCTCCAGGTACCCTATGTGCACGCTCAATAGAGAAGGCTGCAGAAAGATTCAAGTTGGGAATGGATTTTTTAAGCCATTCCTCAACAAAGTTTTCCGGATAGGAGCCTTCAACCTTTTCAGGAAGGCCAACAAACCGTAGGTTAGACCTACGCGATCTGTTTTCCAGCTCGTCAAGTTTCTGAGCCTGCGAGTGGATGGCTTTAGTGTTGTCTGTTTGACCACGCTTTATAGGCCGCAACTGGTCCTCAATGCAACTAATATGCGTCTCCGATTCCACTGCTCTTTCACGCAGTCTCTTTAGGTCATCCTTTAGTAATGACAGATCAGACTGTATATATTCAAACTTAGTGTTGATATTAAGGTGCAAGGCCTTAATTGCTTCTAATACCTCTGCTCGAGTGGGCTCACCTTCCCCCTCCACGTCCGTTGGCTCTTCCTCTTCAGAGGCCTGTGAATTGGAGCGAGGCCTCTTTTCCTTCCTGCCCCCGGAACTATCCCTCTGCAGCTTGGGCTCTCCGTCCCCACTTACAGACTCGGACATGGGGCCTTGCTGTTCTTGAGCCGTTTCCATGCACTCTGTTAGTGGAGGGACCACTGCCGTCTCTGCTGGAGGATCCGGCAAGCACGCGGCGCCATCTTGAGTCGCGCCATGTGCGTACTTAGCAAGTCTCTCCGCCGCATCAGCACCTTTCCCTTTCGCTGACATTTGGGGACCAGACCAGGGCTTCTCCAGTGTATCTGAGCGGGGTCGCCGTGCTGGAGTCGCTGAGGAATCAGGATACAGCAGGATTCAGTGTCGGTCAGAGGAGCTGTGAAAAAACACGTCCTCACGCTCCCATAGCTGGCCACGCCCCCCCAGGGACCCTTTTTGCAGCCAAATTTCCACCCAAGGCAGCTAAGGCGGGGGCTGACACCACCTGGCTCACCAGAAGACTCTTCAGGGACACCGGAGAACAACAGTTAAGTTGGGGGGAGACACCTTGGGGGCCCCTACAGGCTCTGGGGCCCTAGGGCAATTGCCCCCTTTGCCTCTATGGTAGCGCCGGCCATGCTCCTAAGTCCTTCTCCAAGTTTAATGTCCCCATCTGTATCCTGTTTATTTTGTATGGTGCTAGACCGTTGGTATGACTAAAATGCATGACTACATTTTTCAACATTGAATTTAATCTGCCATTTATGTGCCCATATAGCCATCCCGTCCAGATCCTTTTGCAATATCTCACTATTATCCTGAGAGTTGATGATTTTACACATTTTTGTATCATCTGCAAAAATAGCAACATTGCTTTCTACTTTATCTACTAGGTCATTAATAAATAAATTGAAGAGTACTATACCCAGTACTGACGCCTGTGGGACCCAAATGCTAACAGTCACCCATTTTGAATATGATCCATTCACCACAACTCTTTTCTTTGTGTCCTTTAACCAGTTCTCTGTCTATGCACACAGACTCTTCCCTAGCCCTTACATCCTCAACTTTTGCACCAGACTGTTGTGGAAAACAGTATCGAAGGCCTTTGCAAAGTCCAAGTATATCACATCTACAACATTCCCAATATCCACACTAGTTGAGCATGTTAGTCAAACAGGACCTATCCTTAGTAAACTCATGCTGATGCCGAGAAATAAGATTATTCTCTGCTATGAAGTCTTGTATAGTATCTCTTAGTAACCCAACAAAAAGTTTGCACACAACTGACGTTAAACTTACAGGTCTATAATTTTCCGGATCTGATTTTCTTAAATAATGGGAAAACATGGGCTGTACGCCAATCTATTCGAACTCTGCCAGTTGAAAGAGAGTCACAAAAGATAACATAAAGGGGTTTATCAATAAATGAATTTAATTCCCTTAGGACCCGAGGATGCATGCCATCTGGGCCAGGTGCCTTATGCGTTTTATTTTATTTAGTCTTGCCTTCACTTCTTCCTATGTTAAGTATTTAATATTAAAATTGGAAGATAGGGACCCATCCACATCTATAATTTGCAACAACGATGTTTTCCTTGTGAAGACAGGAGCAAAGCAAGCATTCAATAGCTCCACCCTACTTTGGCCATCCACCATTAAGTTTCCTTCCTTATCCTTTAGGAGTCCAATACAGTCTACCTTTGATTTTTTTTAGCGTTGATGTACTTGTAAAACTTCTTTGGGTTAGATTTGATATCCCTTGCGATTTGATTTTCAGCCTGGAATTGAGGCCATGGACCAGGAGGACTTCAGAGGGCTGGAAGAAGCCGCAGGAAAGTTAAACTGACATCTTTTATTAACTTTAGGTACCCTTTAAGCAAATAAACACATGTTGGAGTTGCCTTGATGTGTGCAGTCAGATGTCCAATCTGTATATAGGATAGACACATACAGTTTTTAGAACATGGTCTGGGTGTATCATGTTCACTAAGTGTTCTGGGACTGCCTCCTTTTTCCCTTTTTCTCTATGCAATTTTCCCCCTAGCTTTAGCTAATTTTTCTTACCCCACAGTAATTATGGGCCTCTTTGGGTCTGGTGGTGGCCCACAGAGGTCCCTACATTACAGTGTCCGATCAAAAGCTTTGTTATCTTCTAATGGTCACTCACCAATATTAATGAGCAATGATTATTCTGTCAGCACTGGCCTCATGGGTGACTCTGCTGTGATCATTCTTATAGCAGAAGCCCTATAACTGGACAATGTTTGAAATCGCTATTCATCTATAAACATCTTTAGTGATACATAACAGAGCACAAATGTTTTAGTTTTTTTTTTGTTTTTTTCTCTTTTTAAGCAGCTATTTTTAAAGTTGGTATGGACCCAGGAATTGTCATGAAGGGTTCACATACCTGGTTCATTAGAGATGGTCAGAGAGATGCTAAAAATCCCTGCTTGCATTGCAGATTAAATGTAGATTATATGCAGCTTGGAACTGGACCAATCAAATTTACTCCCTAAAGATTTGGATTGGCTAAGTTCCAACCTGCGTACAATTTGCATTAAAATTTCATGCAAGATTTAATTTGCATTTCACTGACCATCCTTTCAGGGTATGTTCATGAAGGTCCAAATGACGTCTTAACAGCCTCATTGGTACTCTGATCAATGGTTTTTAGTTCTGTTATTGATGTCAATTAATTTTATTTTGGCAGGAACTGTGGCAAAATGATAATTGCTTATTTCTGTTTCTCTCATTTCTCTCTTTCAGTAACATTGTGAGGTTTCCATGTCATTTTGCTTGTGTATGTTTCTGCTGTTCTCACAGCCAGTCTTCATACATGTTTGCAAAGATGCAGAGATTTTCATGGTGCTGTCACATCACAAAAGAGCAGTCAAAAGGTTTTACACAGCTTCAAGTCGTGAAGGTCCCCTTTGGGTATATTTGCAGTGCTTTATAAATGAAGCATAGTGTTAATCTTTCACATTTCCAGACAGTGTTTTTTTCCTAGCAGCTAAACTGTTCTGCTGTCGTTACTATGGTGAAGGGCTAGCTAAAAATCAATAGATATATTACTGTTTTTTATTAATGTAGTGCATCTGTAATTTACCGATAGCTATTTTTCCAGTAAGGTAATCACACCATTATCTCTTGCAACCAGATTTGGTGGCAGATTAGAGATACCTAAAATGGAATTTGGAATCCACAGCAAAGCGTATATGATTTTTTTATATGAATGCAATCAATGTTAAGCAAGAGGGAATCATAATTCAGAGAGAGGTCATAAGTCTAGCATACTCTGAAGATGAGAGGGGGGAGACTCTGTATGTAGAGATACTGTAGGCTGGAAGCCGAATTAGCATCTAAAGAACACATGGGAAGGCATGGGAAGATATGTTCTGGTTTACTAGCCCTTACCCATACTGTGAGCATTACGGACTATTCATATGTCAGTCTTAACATCAAAAATAGCAAATTAATACTTACACCTTACAAAATATAAAATGGAGGACATACAGTATAATACTGCATGCATATGCACCATAAACAGCTACCTATTCCATTCATTTCAGAAATGCGATACAGCAATGTTTTCTGTTTTTTTTTATTATAAAAATTACCAGATAATAGTTATATATATTATGTATCTACCTAACCAATAGAATCAGACATAATTGTTTTTGTAATTGAAAGTTGTGAAATGTTTTATGATGCAGTTTACTATTTACTATACAGACTTATGTTGATGGGCCATATCATAGTTTTTATTTTATTTTCTTAACTTAGGCTGCGTTCACAGTGGTGGGTTGCACTTCAGCATAATGGCCACATTGTAACAGGGTATGTCGCACTGCAATGCACCACCGATAGCGCCCTTCACAGTGCAGGAGGTGCGCAGTGTGGTTTAACAGCATGCGGCATCCTAACGCGCTGCGTACCACATAACGCGTGCATTAACAGTACAGTAAAGCATACTTTTCACTGACTGTATGCTTCACTGTATGCGATGCATCAGTCGTATAACGTGCAGCACCACTTTTATCTTCCATTGCATTGAGTTGCAATGTGAAACTAGCCTATTTGCAGTATATGGTTGATAAAGAATTTTTCAAAGCATAAATATTTGCATGCATGGAGGACATGGCATGTCCTTGACCCCCTTCGTTTTCAGGAAACAAATTAGCAGGAGATGCAACTCCTGTACTTGACAGAGCAATCACTGTTGATAACACTCCAATAACCCCTGACCTCCAGGTCCACTGCCTAGGTGTAATACTAGATTTGTCTCACACATTATAACCACACATCAACACATTATCACCTTGCACTTCCACTTAAAGACCATTTCACACCTTTGCTCCTTCCATACCCAGCCAGAACACCATTACTATTATTATTTAGTATTTACATATATAGCACTGACATCTTCTGCAGCGCTGTAAAGAGTATACATTGTCTTGTCACTTAATTGTTTCTCTAGGGCACTATGTTAAGGCACTATGACTATAGTAGGGATTAGCCTTAACTGCTATGGCTGTGTAGCAAGCATGAGCGTCTCTCTGCTTACTACACATCCATAGCAGTTAAGGCACCAGTTTTTTCACTGACCCGAGGAAGCGGGCAAGCTCCCGCAAAATGCATTATCAATTTTATGTGCTCAAATAAAAGACCTTTTTCAATAAACTGGTCCAAATTCTTCAAGAGAGGTATGATTACCTCTCTGTTTATAAGGCTTATTAGCCTATCTTTTATGCTTTGGGCGTCTGTAACGCTTGCGGAATAATCTCCGTGATCAGCGCACAAGGCGTGCGCTGACACGGCGGAAATCCTCCACAAGCGTATGAAGGGGGGAACCCAGCTTTGGTGCAAGCACTAGTAGAGGGCAATTCCCACCGGCAGATGGCGCTGTGGAGTGCAGACGAGTACAACCGCTGCACGGCCACACATGCCAGATGGGGATTGTACAGATCAAGACAATGCGGGGCTGAACAGCCCTTAAAGAGAAAGAGCACAGGTACAGGATGAATGTGTGTTCACTGCCAGAGGTGACACAAGGCTGCCAGAGGTGACACAAGGCTGAAGCAAGACAGGGCACGAGAGTAGCAAAGGCACAGCAAACGACAATGAGAAGTAACGAAAATAACAAACGCTAACTAAACGCAAACACTGCACTCATTCGCAACAGCGAATGCGTTTACAGCGCGGTCTCCGCGTGTTAAGCACAACAGAGACAAGCACGCCTAACTAACCACCGACAGACAAACAAACACGAAACAAAGAACGCGAGCGCTTGCTTAGCGGTCACCTCACCGACACCTACAGCAAGCGTTCGTATCAGACAAGACAGACAAACGGAAAACAGGAATAAGCTAGGAAAGATCCACTGCTCTTACCGCCAGAGTGAGTGCGGTCCAGGTACAGAAACAGAATTGCAGATCAGAAGGATCCACAGCCGCTACCACTAGGGGCTAGTGCGATCCAAGCAAGACAGGCAGATGAGATAGCTGGTAGCAACCGCTGCTCCAGTTATACTCCAGGATAACAGAACAGAAGGATCCACAGCACTAGTGCAAGGCTAGTGCGATCCAGGCAAGACAGATCAGAAGGATCCACAGCACTACCGCCAGAGGCTAGTGAGATCCAGAAATACAGAACAGAAGGATCCACAGCGCTAGCGCAAGGCTAGTGCGATCCAGGCAAGACAGAACAGAAGGATCCACTGCCACTACCGCTAGAGGCTAGTGCGATCCAAGCAAGACAGATTAGAAGGGACTACCGGTAGCAACCGCTGCTCCGGTTAGCACCCAGACAACCAGAACAATTTCCTGTCGACCACCGCTGGGACAGGACAATCGCAACAGACAGACAAAACAGATATACAATCTAACTGCACTAGGGAAACTGCCTAGTGCAGTCCCAGGAATTACTCTAAGATAAATTTGACAAGATATAGCATGGCTGACACTCTAGGAGTGTTTCAACAAACCCTGAAGGAATGACCAGCCAAGGATTGTGGGTGATCCCAACCTTTATACTGCCAGCAGCTAGATGATTTGCATAACCAATGTATGCAAATCCCTCAGCAGCAGAGCAGGTCTGGAACTTGCAAGATAAAGCCAGGTCTCTTATCCAGAGACCTGCATCCCTCAGACACAAGGAATGGTCAAACAGCTGTCTGCCTGTGCAGCCAGCTGAGCGGATCCTTACAGCGCCTCCACCCCTGGTTTAAGTGTCTTGCCATACCTCTTTTAGAGGTAACAGTTTTTTAGTTGTCCTAAAGAAATTCCGGAGTGTGACCACCCAGTTCCTGTCACAGACCCGGAAAACCGAGCGGGGACGGTTAATTTCCCCCCTGCTCTGATGGTGGTTGCAAGGGTTTGCAACCCACTTTTGTGAGTATATATACATCCTTAGCAATTTGCTTTTCTGAATCTTACAGGATTCTGCACCATCGGGCTCCTGGTCTCCTTTTGTCTTTTAGATGAACCTGGGGTTGTTACAATCACAGGAACCATCCACATAAGCTATCAATTCACAATAGGTTTCCCTATTTATTGTCCAGCGCTGCGTAATATGTTGGCGCTTTATAAATACAATAAATAATAAAATAATAATAATAGGTTGTTCAATTAAAAAAAGTTTTTTTATCGAATTTTAAACTTTTTATTCCAAATTCCCAAAAATGTTCACAAATGCGGTAGAATTTTTGGTAATTTACTTTGCAAATTGAATTTGCTTTGATTCACCAAGCCCTGTTCGGAATGTAGAAGTGCATGAAGGAGGCACGGGGGGCCTGAAGAAAGCACAGGGGACACGAAGGAACCATGGGGGGGAATGAAGGAAACACAGGGGTACACAGAGGCACAAGGGGGCATGAAGGACCACAGGGGAAACAGAGGCACGGGGGCATGATGAAGGCACAGGGGGCAAGAAAGAGGCACAGGGGGGCAAGAAGGAAGCACAGGGGGACATGAAGGAGGCACAGGGGGGTATGAAGAAGGCACAGGAGGTCATGAAGAAAGCACAGGGGACACAGAGGCACAGGAGGGGACATGAAGTAGACACAGGGGGGCAAGAAGGAGGCACAGGGGAACATGAAGGAGGCACAGGGGTGCACGAAGGAGGCACAAATGATAAACAGAAGGGCATAAAGGATGCACAGGGGGATGCAGTCAGGATGAATTGAACACAAGGAAGCACTAGTAGAGATAGAAGGAAGGACACAAATAGAGCCAAAGGAAGACACTGGAGGCAAAGGAGGACACAGAGGAAGTACAAGGGAGCACAGAGGGGGCAAAGTGAGGCACAAAGAAGGCACAGCGGACAGAGGTGGAACAGCGTTCTGACTTAAGAACGGATTCAGGTTAAGAATGTACTCACATTCCCTATCTCATTCGTTAACCTGGGACTACCTGTATAGATCATCTAACTATAGCACATCTAAAGTGATGCAGAAAAGCTTGTTTTGAGGCATCTTTTACACTGAAAATTGCAAATGCGATTTCCAATTCCGATTTTCATTGGATGCAAGCAACACAAAAAGGAAAACACAGGACAAAAAACGAAGTATGCAGGGCTTTTAAAATCACTTTAAAAATCAGAATCGCATGTAAAATCGCATCAAAATCAGAAAATGGAATTAGTTAGTATCCCATGTAGTGTAAAAGAGCTCTGAATGTCTCCTTCTCCTGCTCTGCTACTGTCATGTCCCGCCAGCAAGTGCATCAGATCAAATGGGTTGAGAAGCAAGAGGGGAAGGCTCTTACTATTTGACCTCTGCTTTCTGCTGTCTGTCAGTGGTTTTGCATACTATTTGGTAGTTTCAGACAGATCAGAGCTGGAGGTAAATACCAAACATCTCTCTTGGCTTTACAGCAAGCATCTTTGTGAATTGAGATTTGCTAATATATGTTGAGGTATTTACAACACACGTTGGTAATTTACCTCATTGGTCAGAAATTTCAGCTTGGCATGCAGTAACAGCCTTAGTGAATTGACATTTTACTAGATCTTTTGTAAAATCAACTGTTTTCTGCATTATCACAATGCTTTGTTAATTGAAGCCAATCCCTTAACCATTAGAATTGTTAGCAGGGTTCTCTCTCCTTGAGTGTTTTTTTTTTTAATAATTATTTTCATTTTTTTTTCACAGAATATACTCTGTATTCTTGTACTGTGCTACAGAAGTTGCTAGCACTATATAAATCCAAACCAAAAACAAATAAAATTTGTTTTGTATGCCCGGCTGTAGAATCTGAAGTCTGGTATAATACTTAAGTATTGGTATTTTGCCTCATCCTAGTGGGAATTGCTAACGTTGGAATACACGTTTCTGGAACTGCGATACTCAGGGCCCTTTCACACTGGGGCGGTGCGGTTAATGTACCGCACCAAGCCCCCGGGCAAGGAAAGTCTATGGGGGAGTTCACACTCCCCACGTTGTGGTACACTGCGGCAGAAATGCCATATCTAACATGCGTGCAAACTTACATTGCAGTGCGGCTCCTGCGGCAACCTGCAGCGATCTGCGTCGGACCGGAAGTCATGTAAGTCTATGGTAACATGCGTCTTTAAAAACCCCACTGCAGTTTTCAGCGTTGCACATGTGTGGAAGCGTATTTTAGAAACACGCTTCTGCGCACGTCATCCATTGCCCAACAGGAAGTGAGCGTCAATTCCTGTTGGCTGGATGCCAGACAGGGATTACCGCGTACTAACGTGGTAATTCCTGGAGGCCGGTTTTTGGCAGTGCGCGGGCCACAGGCTGCTAGCTACACAGGGTTAAGCCTTTGAAAAACAAAAAAGAGATATGAGAACATGTAAAAGAGCTCACTATAAACAAGAAAGAAGCCAGGCGGTTATCAAAATGGAGAAGTGTCACTGCTCACTACCAACAAGAAGGCTGCCAGAGAGCAATCAACATGGAAAAGAGCTTGGTATCAGCAAGAAAGGAGCCAGGTGGCTATCCACACAGAGAAGAATTTGCTATCAACGAGAAGGGTGCCAGACTGCTATGAACTGATAATGAACGCAGGGGCTCCAGTAAAGAGCCCTGAAGACATCTGAAATGTTACAGATAATAAAACATTAGTGCAACTGTGTGCTTTGTTAATTCTTATACTAGGTACACGATCAGAAATTAAGATCGGAGATGTTGAAAAAATCTGTCAGGTAAATCTAACAGAAAATTGTAGAGACAGCACCATTAGCCCTCCTATTATCAAGCACCCCAATTGGCCAGTGTATTTGCCCACCAGTTGGAGCAGTATTCTGTGAGGAAGGAGAGGCTATATCATCCCTCCACTGCTGGTGGCTATATGAGTGGGTGTTTCCCATCGGCTTGTTAACAGCTCCGAAAGCTGGTAGGCAGGGCTAATAAAGTCTCAAGGGGGGGGGGGGCATATTCATTTTTGGTTCTAGCTTTTCATAAAGCTGCAAATATTCAGCATGAAGAAAAGTTTCAAAAGATTTGTTTGCAGATCTAAAATGTAGGAAAACAATGCTTAGTCATAATGCACTGTATTGTAAGTGAAGTATACCTCACCTTGTTTTGTTTAAAGTGGACCTGAACTCAAAACGTCCTCTCTGCTCTAAAAGATACACAACGCATAATACCCTTTAAACAAAAACATTTCTTTGCTACAGCTGACACAAATTCTAAAATAAAACTGCACTGTTTCTACTTCCTGATTCATGCAGACATATTGTCTGTGCCTGTGCTTTCAAATGAGCTTATCTGCCATCCCTGCCATGGCAGTCATGTGACACAGGGAGAGATCAAATTACAACTTGTGATTAGACACAAATGAGGGGGAATTAACAGGCTAAACTCTCTGAGTACATACAAGGTGCATTTCTCTATGTTTTCCTTCTGTACTGTGCAAGAGTTCAGGTCCTGTAAGCTTCAGTATCCATCGCCATATTTAATAGAGAGGTGCATATTAATGAATCAATCTCAAAATTACCTGTGCATTTTTCCTTGTTGTTACCTTATTAATTATGATCATGTTTACGTCACCATGGAAAATTCATCTGTCACTGCCGGCAACAGCAATATGCTAAACGTATAAAAATATACTTATGTATGAAATATGCACAGGAGCAGTGTCAAAACATCAGAACCGGTCACAAAAATATACAGAACTGTGCATATAAAATTCACTCACATTGTTCACAAAGGCAGACATTGCTTTGTCGATCTCCTGACATGGGGGAAGGTACTGAGAAAACGTAAAGAGAAGCAGAGAAGAGAATCAATAATGCCTAGGTCTGTCAATTTTATTGATACCCCCTGGAGAAGCGTTAACTACATGTTTGATATTACTGGCACACCGGTCTGATAATTGCGTGTCTTGGGGTTGTTAAGACTTTGGCAGAGATAATGAGATATGGGCAAGCCATAATTCTTAATTCTGAAAAAGTCATTTCAGAAGTAGCAAAGAATTGGCTTTATTGTGTGTTATTATTTATTAGAATACCTGCTACCTTCTACTAAGTTCATATACAAAGTGTGGCTGACTTGTTTTATTTGAATGCCTTTCATTGCCCTGATTTTTCTGTTACTATAAAATATTATTGTAGTGAATGTATATGGAAAATACTATTCTTAACTATGCAGTACAGGGGTTAATGGTCAAGGCCAGCCAGAATGACTGAGTGCAAGAATCACATTTCTCAGTGTCTGCAGTCTGCTATAATAGTAAAATCTCTGCAACACTATCTGTTGTGTGTGCTAGGACAATTAGATCAAGCAACAAGAAAAGAGGGGTAGGTCCCTTTAACACAGCACCACACAAATTATAGTATTCAAAGAAATAACACATTTTATTATAACCATTAATTATTAATCACTATAGAACCACAATTAAAAAAGAAATCATGCTGCCCGTAATCACCATATCATAGATACAAATACCCAATGAGTAATATTATACTATCAGAAGCGCCCAATGATCAACAATATTCTGGAATTAATCAGCAAGAGAATACTGTGGGGTGCTCAATACAGAGCTACCCACAGTAATTGAACCCGGGTTCAGTATATAGCTGGAAAAAAGTGCAAAAAACACCTAAACAAGGTCTGTAGTGAACACACAGTGCATGACAAAACCCATCAATATGATGCACGACACAAATTCAGATGCAATATGATCAAAAATTGAAAGTGCATAGAGAAGTGATGCAATAACACTCAACTGCTGTGACTATGATACTGCATACTAAGAGGTTGACACAGTAATAGTGAGGCAATATACTTATCCGGATGGGCGCATATACAGGCAGCAGAGAGGAGAGAGAGCCCCAGGTGGATGTCTCCACCGGTTCTGCGGCAGCAACGCCGCTTTATCAAGAGCAAGGGGGACTCCTGTGACAGGAGTGATTACGGGCAGCATGATTTCTTTTTTAATTGTTTTTAATTGTGGTTCTATAGTGAATAATAATTAATGGTTATAATAAAATGTGTTATTTCTTTGAATACTATAATTTGTGTGGTGCTGTGTTAAAGGGACCTATCCCTCTTTTCTTGTTGTCTGCAGTCTGCTGTGTAGATTCTAAAGTGTGCTAGAAAGGTACTTATCTAGCTAACAGATGCCCCTCTCCATTAATAGTACAAGTTGTTTTGGCTATAGTCATGTGTGTTCGGAGCTTGTTCTCTAAAAAGTCACCTTAACAATCAAGTAATGATTCTTAAAGCCAATAATATAATAGTTACATAGTTATCTACGATAAGTAAAAAAAAAGATGTGTATCCATAAAGTTCAGCTTCACAAATCATATCCCTGACTGGATCAAGGTATCATCTTTCTACATCTACTCGTCATAGCTGTTGACTTCCTTGTGGGCATATTTACAATGGGACGTTGCGTTTTAATGCAACGTTAAAGTCGCAAAGCGTCTATGTTTAGAGGTAATGCACTGCAAGCAGTGAGTTACCATAGCACAACATTTTTCAACGCGACGTTAATGTCGCACTGTGAACGGCCCATAGGATTATTATTGCAGTGCGGTAAGCTGCGTTATAAGACTTTATAACGCAGCTCCGCAACGTACCACTGTGAATGCGACCTCAAAGTTAAAAAAACATCCAAACCCTTTTTGGCTACTTCCTATGGTAAGATGTTCCACATTTTAATCACGCTTACTGTGATGAACCCCTTTCTACATAGGTGTTAGGATCATCTTTCATCCATGAGTAGATTATGTCCTCTTGTCCTTTGCAGGAATCTAGGGATAAAAAGCTCATTTGCCAAGCATTTATATTGCCCTTGGATTTATTTATACATATTAAATATGTTAATTTTTAGTCATCTTTTTTCCAAGTGAATAAGCCCAATTTGTCTAAATTTTCTTGGTAAGTGTAGGGAAAGTATAAAAGTAATTGCTGATTCAGTTGTACATCTCAATGGAGGCTTCATCCGCTGTAGGTCTCAATGGAGGATCACTGCTCTTGTGTCACCTTCCCTATTGTTTCTACCCCACTACCCTCTAGATTGTAAGATTGCAAAGACAGGGTCCTCCTCCAATTGCTTTTTATTTTGCTGTAATTTATCATATGAATGTGTACCAGTTTTAGCGTTATCTCAAACCAAACACCAACTATGTTTGTATTTGTACTTGTACTATTGAATGTCATGACTGTACAGTGTCTTGAACTTCTCATGTATCTATGTTCCCCAATATTTGTTTTGTACTTTGTACAGTGCTACAAAAAATGTTGGTATATAAATCAAAAAGAATAATAAATCTGCAAATTAGTTGGTATATCTACAGTATATTGTGTTATAGGGTAAGGTCTGTTTCTGCATGTAAACCGTCAACCTGCCTATCTTAAATTGAACCCAAACCGAGTAAAATGATTTAAAACTAGCTGATGGCCCGGCGTTGCCCGGGTATGTATTTGGCTGTGGTTGGCTCCGCCCACTTTTTCTAACCCTAACACACAATTACTCAATGACCTAGTTTGTGAGCTTTGCGGTTTTTGGCATCAATAATTTGCAATAAAATAAACAAATCTGATTGGCTGTTGCTTCACCCCACTTTCTGAATTTGAACCCCAGTCACCCAATGACCAACTGTGCCAGGTTTGAGGCTTGTGCCATTAACAGTGCAAGAATGGCAGCAATTAAATATTTCCCTTAAAAATCAATAGGTCCATTTTGATTGGCTTTTGTAGGCTCCACCCACTTTTCTGAATATTAATCCCAGTCACCCAGTGACCAACTGTGTAAAGTTTGAGAACCCTACCTTTCACAGTGTAAAAATAGCTGCAGTTTACATTTCCCAGTGAAATTTGTATTTGTCTCCACCCACTGATGACCCGGTGTTGCCCGGGTATGTATTTGGCTGGTATTGGCTGTGCCCACTTTCTCTAACCCTAACACACAATTACTCAATTACTCAATGACCAAGTTTGCGAACTTTGCGGTCTTTGGCATCAATAATTTGCATTGAAATGAAGCAAATCTGATTGGCTGATTGTGGCCCCACCCTTTTTCTGAATTTGAACCCGTGTCGCCCAATAACCAACTTTACCAGGTTTGAGGCTTGTGCCATTAACAGTGCAAGAATGGCAGCAATTAAATATTCCCCTTGAAAATCAATAGGTGAATTTTGATTAGCTTTTGTAGGCTCCACCCACTTTTCTGAATATTAATCCCTGTCACCCAGTGACCAACTGTGCAAAGTTTGAGAACTCTACCATTAACAGTGTAAGAATGGCTGCAGTTTACATTTCCACAGTGAAATTTGTATTTGTCTCCGCCCACTTTTGGTTATGGGGATAGAAAGTATACTATATGTTATTCCAGGTAATGTACTATGTGTGCCAAATTTCATTCAAATCCGTTTAGCCAATGTTGTGTGATTGAGTAACAAACATCCAAACCTTTATTTAATTTATAATATTAGTGAGATAAACACAGGATGTGCCTACAAATTATTATTACATACCTACCATGCTATCAGTTCCTCTCAGAAGCTCACCATTTTCTTTTTACAATGATTCCTTCCATTTCTGACAAAATCTCTTCAGAACTGAAATATATCAGTTGCTGTCAGTTATAACTGAAAGGACAACTGATGAGCAAGGTCATGTACCTGTTTCCCTATGGCTTAAGTGGGCGATATTACAGTTTGTGCTGACCCGGAAGCTGTTATGGGTTAATGGCCATTTCCAAAATGGAGGACAGAGAATTCTATTGATCACAAGGACAAACAGGACACGGGAGATGAGAAAGAGATTGATGAGTAGACTACACAGGAGGTAAGTATAATGTGTATATGTTCATTTTGATTTTTTATCTTCAGTTCAGGTTTGCTTTAAAGAGGAGCTGTCAGCCATACCATCTCAGAAAAAAACCCACAGATAAATACTTGCTCTACTTACATAACATATGTATTGCACTGTCCACGTTTTGATTTTAGTGATTTTTCTACAGTAAAAAAAAGAGCAAATGCTTTTTAGTAATTCTCATTTTAACGGTGGCTATTTTGAAGTCAATCCTAATGTAATTTCCTCCCTTACTCTCCTCTGCCTGATTGTGTATGCATTGCCCGCCCTCCACTACAGAAAGTGTATTGTTTCAGCATGAGACATACTAGCCAATCAGAGAGGAAAAGAGGTGTGGGAGGGGAAAACAGGAGGGAAAGAGGCTTCAACCAATCAGGCTGCATTAGTTAAATCTGAGGGAAAATAGAGAAGCAAAAAAGGACAACCCAGCATGCACTGCAATTTCCTTTTTGTGTACCAAATTTGGTGTGTACCAAATAAGAGTCAGGTAAACTGGAGAATAATAATTTATCAACAAGAAAAGTAATAGTAATTTTAACTTTTGGATTGCCTGGTTAGCATGCTTATTACTTGTTTACCAGATAAAAATAAAGAATTGAGTTTTGATTTTATGCCCGACAGTTACACTTTAAGGTGGCCACACAACATACAATTTTTTTCATTTCTTTTCAATTCAAGAATCAAAATCAATTTTTCTGATTGACTGCTTAAAAGACAAAAATTGAAACCGAGAGCCCAATCTAACGTAGTATTTGTGATGAAACTGAAATGAATTTTTTAGTATAAGAAATATACTCACAAATGTGGGTCACCTCAAAGGCGACCACTGATCAGGCAGGTCGGGAGAATTAGGACCTGACCCCACTCAGGTTAAAACAGTCGCTCTCCGTAGACAGAAAAAAGGTTGGGGAAACTCCCCTCCACCAAGGGGTGGACTAGATGTATGTAAAATTCCAAAATAACAGAGGCGCCAAAGTAGAGTAAAAACGTTTAAAAGCCGTTTAAAAGGAAGGGGGTGGGTGGATGCACCTCCCTCAAGCAAAAATGATTAGGCTAAATAAGCCGTTATAGATATACCAATAACATTTATTAAGATAAGTCTCTATGAGGCGCTCTGGTTTTTTCAATGATCAGCGTGGTATTCTCCGCACTTGATTGCCTGATGAAGCGGGATGTTGGCCCGTGAAACGCGTTGCACAACTGGAGACTTATCTTAATAAATGTTATTGTTATATCTATAACGGCTTATTTAGCCTGATCATTTTTGCTTGAGGAAGGTGCATCCACCCACCCCCTTCCTTTTAAACGGTTTTTAAACGTTTTTACTCTACTTTGGCGCCTCTGTTATTTTGGAATTTTACATTTTCTGATTGACTTGAGTCAATGTACCACACACGTGTGTTCAATTTTCCCCCAATTATGAAAAAGAAAATGATTGAAAACCTTGAAAAAAATGTTGTAATCTGTACATTAAGAAATTCACAATCTACCCTACACCATTCAATTTTCATAAAAATTAATCCAAAAAATCTACCATTCCTGGTTGACTTGTATCGGGGAAAAAAAGGGACATTCTATCAGATTTCTTGAGTGAATTTAAAAAAACAAACTTTCCATTTTTCTGAAAAACCAATCATTTTTTATTGGATTGTTGTAAAATCAGATCATTTTATTGTGTAGTGTGCGGCCATTTTAAAAAGATAGCTAGGCAGCACATATGGGTGTCAACTCTGGATTGGTGCCAGCTTATTAACCTGTCTGGTGTCCAGTCTTGATTGGCTCAAGCTTGTTTACCTGCCTGTAGTTAAGATGGATGATTTGCCCAGACAATGTCAGTGGAAATCTGTGTCTAAGGCATACATGTCAAAATCCGACCCGTGGGCCAAATCTGGCCCTCAAAACCATTAAATTTGGCTCCCAAGTGGTTTTCACACTTTGCATTATGTTTGGCCCACTCTAGACCAACAAGGAAGCTATACTGGAGGTGAAGCCATAGAACACCAGGGAATCCATATGGGGGAGGAAGGGGGAAGCACTAGACACCAGGGAACTGTATAGGGGAGGGAGGACCACTAGACACCAGGGAACTAGTTGTAGGGGGGCTATTAGACACTTGGCAACTGGAGGTTGCCACTAGTCATTGAGGTTGCCCCATGACTAGGTCCCAGCATTCAATGTTGGCCCGCTTTGTATTTGAGTTCAACACCTCCTGATCTAAGGTCAATGTCGGTCTTGGATTTCTTTATAACCATGGCTGTTATGGATTTTAAGGTTTTTTTTGGATGGGACTTTATGGAAGCTAAATAACTTTGATTAATTAACCAGTTCCAGACCCCATGTATGTATATATACCGTACATATATACCCCTGAAAACTTCACTTGTGGGTCAAGGGTGTATATATACATACTTCTTCACTCATGCACATTTCTGTCACTGCCCTGTCCATCCGTGATTAGTTAAAGGGAACATGCGTTTCCAAAGCAACGAATGATCACCGGCATCAGCGAGATGCCTGTGGTCATTCACACAGTGAAAGTAAAACACATACACAACACTTCCAGTGTACTGTTCACAGTAAAATCACAAACCACTGGTGCACATGACAGGTGGGGTGCCCTTGCTCTGCCACCAGCTGGGACTCACATCCCATATGCGACACCAAAAGGTGGGAGCACAGGTGAACCCCAGTGCTCCCATCACCAGGAGAATCACCCACAACTGCCCCTCAATTGAAAGCCAAGCACAAGAGAAGCAAATGCTCACTCCCAGACAACACTCTGCAGACAGCCTGTCAGCCAAATACTTCCACCTGTTTCTGCAGTACTAAATCTATCAGGAGCTGCAACGAAATCGGCCATAGAGTGGAGGTCATTGATAGGGAGGAAGGCTTTGAGAACGACACCTGCATGCGGTGCCCCCTGCTGGTCATGTAATCTATGAATATGTGAGACTAAGCTCTCTCTCCTTTCTATGGCCGATTTTGTTGCAGCTCCTGCTAGATTTGGTATGGCAGAGACAGGTGCAAGTATCTTCACCTTTTCAAAAAGATCATATGTATATCAGCGCAACCACAAAAACATAAATTGAATTAAAACATGGTATATAAGCAAAGCAGCCAAAGTCCAACACTTCAGTAAAACATCTAAATCTTGAATAGAATAAAACACTTCAGCGCTGTGTCATATACGTCCACCACCGGAAACACCAGGAAAAACAAATGCGCTTACCGGACAATTCAGACCTTACTTACAGGGTCTGAAATAAAGCCTTATGAGGTCAGCAGCAGGTGTCTTCACAACTGGCCTCCTCTCCAGGTATAACAGTATCAAATATGGTATTTCACCATTTTTGGGCATGTAGAAATAACAAAAAACAATCCACATCTAAGCGTATCTATTGCGACTTTAATAAAGATCCATAAAACCAACATGTAAAACTTTTAAAGGGTCACTTACATCTGGGCCCTTATTACAGGGACCCACGATGAACAACAGCAATGAAAATCATAGGACGCCGTCCAGCCACACGTCCGCCTCACCCGACCGGTTTAACTACCAAAGTTTCATCAGGGGCTAAAAGCTTTTAGCCCCTGATGAAACTTTGGTAGTGAAACCGGTCGGGTGAGGCGGACGTGTGGCTGGACGGCGTCCTATGATTTTCATTGCTGTTGTTCATCGTGGGTCCCTGTAATAAGGGCCCAGATGTAAGTGACCTTTTAAAAGTTTTACATGTTGGTTTTATGGATCTTTATTAAAGTCGCAATAGATACGCTTAGATGTGGATTGTTTTTTGTTATTTCTACATGCCCAAAAACAGTGAAATACCATATTTGATACTGTTATACCTGGAGAGGAGGCCAGTTGTGAAGACACCTGCTGCTGACCTCATAAGGCTTTATTTCAGACCCTGTAAGCAAGGTCTGAATTGTCCGGTAAGCGCATTTGTTTTTCCTGGTGTTTCCGGTGGTGGACGTATGTGACACAGCGCTGAAGTGTTTTATTCTATTATCTTCACCTTTTATTGGCTGACAGGCTGTCTACGGACCAGTTTAAATGGTAGAGTTCTGTCTGGGAGTGAGCATTTGCTTCTCTTGTGCTTGGCTTTGAATTGAAGGGCAGTTTGGGTGATTTCCCTGGTGGTATGAGCACTAGGATCCACCTGCACTCCCCCCTTTTGGTGTTGAATGTAAGAGGGTGTCCAGCTTAGGCACCCCCCTTTCATGTACACCAATGTATTGTGATTTTAATATTTCGTCTTGCAGCTCCTAGTGTGCAGGTCAGTGATAGGGAGGAGGGCATTGAGAGGGACACCCGTATGCGGTGTCCACTGCTGGTGTAATCTACGATTATGTGCAACCAAGCTCTCTCTCCTGTCTATGGCTGATTTTGTTGCAGATTCTGATATATTTTTTTACTGCAGATACAGGTGCAAATATTTTTTAAATGGCAGAGTGCTGTCTGGGAGTGAGCATTTGCTTCTCTTGGGCTTTACAGTTCACAGTACACAGGATTAAGTGTGGGGACATCTAGTGGTCAAAATGTAAAAGCACATTCACATACACTAAAATACATTAAACAAAAATATCCCCCATTCAGCATAAACACCTTAAAGTCCCCTCCCCCACAGTTGCCAAAATAAAGCACTTGTAAAAAGAAAAACAAAGTGGCAGCATATATATATATATATATATATATATATATATATATATATATATATATATATATATAGTTACTATAGGGACTCAGCTTTTTTTTAATATAATGCCTTGAGGGTATATTACTGTTATGCAAATAAGGGCTTGTAATCATTGATATAGTATAAAGAAACACAAAATGGAAAAAATACACCTTATACATACATTGTACTAGGGACATAATTTAACTACTTTCGGACCAAGGTGATTGAAATCTACGTCCTGTTTTGTTGGGACTTAGGCTGGCAGGACGTAGATTTCAATCACCGTCCACAGCGCGCATTCGCCATTTCCGTCACTCCCGCCGTTTGCGCCGCTCAAACCCGACGTTTCTCGCTGCAGCTCGCAGGCTCTGCCTGTCTCTATGATGGTAGAGCCATGTGAGCCGGTAAGGAGCTGATTTCATTGGCTCCTGGCCATGTCTAACAATTGCATTGATAGACACGGTCAGGAGCCAATGAAAGCTGCTCCTGACCGGCTCACATGGCTCTGCTGTCATAAAGATGGCAGAGTCTATGTCCTGAGGATCCCGGCGTGCGGCGATGATGGCGGTTGCGCCGGGTATGCGCGGCGATTCGTTGGGATTCTGTCGTTCTTGTACAAGCGGTCTCTGGTCCTTAAGGGGCAGAGACCACTGGTACTTAAGTGGTTAAATGTTGTAATAACCGGGTCAGGTGGGTAAATAAAATGTATGGGTTTTAGCAACAGTAGCACATTTTATTTTAAACTATAATGGCTGAAAACAGAAATGATTTTTTCCATGTTTTTTTCTTATTCCCTTTAAAATACATATAAAGTAAAATAATTCTGTGAGAGATCGCGGAAAAGCTGCCGCATGTGCTACTGAGGAGGCGGCTGATTCCGCGTCCAGTGCGGCGGTTTGCACGCGGAAGCGTGTGTCTGGTAGCAGGGCAGAACGCGGAAAAGCCGCCGCATGCAACAACAGTAAGGCGGCTGGTTCCGCGTCCAGCGCAGCGGTTTGCACGCAGCAGCGTGTGTCTGGTGTGGCTGAGTCTGTTAGTGCACATAGGCTTAGGAATACACGCGCGCGCGCTGAGAGGCAGAATTCTTATACTAAGCAGGAAGAGTCAGCTGACCACGCCGATCAGCTGACTCCAGAGCAGGATACTATTGGTTGAGCAATTAGGGGTGGTGCTGGAGAGCACTACTCCATATATAGTTTCTGCTGGTCACTTGCAAGTTGTCTGCCGTTGCGATCACTACGTGGAAGCACTCAGACCTAGTCAGATGCTTCAGTGTGTTTGAACCAGGTGGACCTGGGAATTCACACTTAGCCAGATTATTTAAATTGTTATTCTGTGTTATACCTTCAGACTAGTTCCAGGGTGTAGAGACCAAGGACCTCACACCCAGCTTAGGGAACTGTGTTATCATCTGTGTTATACCTTCAGACTAGTTCCAGGGTGTAGAGACCAAGAACCTCACACCCAGCTTAGGGAACTGTACTACCATCTGTGTTATATTTCAGACTAGTTCCAGGGTGCTGAGACCACGGACCTCGCACCCAGTCTAGGGAACTGTATTATCATCTGTGTATACTTCAGACTAGTTCCGGGGTGCTGAGACTAAGGACCTCGCACCCAGAATAGGCATTGTTTGTTATATGTTACGACTTATAGCTTTTCCGACTACTCCTCTGTCTTCTGATTCGGTACCTCGCATATCTGATATTCCATTTCCAGACCCTGCTTGCCTTGGATACCGAATCAGCCTTCTGTCTTTGTACTTTATCTGTCAGTGTGTTGCCGACCAGGCGAGGCCGACCTTGAGAGCTATTTCTCCTGTTAAGAGGTAGTCTCCAGACCAGATAGTGACATCCACCGTCAGGTGTCACACACTCTCTGGCCTTCCCTATCCTCAGCCTGACTCCTCCCCTTGAGGAGCCTCAGGCTGCTGGAAGGTTCCTGTGCTCTCAGAGCAGTGTCTCTTTGCTGTCAATTATCACCTGCTCAGCAGGTGCGTTACTCAAAGTATTACTGTTACACCAAAAACTCACATACCTATAGGTGTCCAGAGGTTAGCAATATATCTGTATTATCGGTGATTCTGCAGATCATCAATAATCAGGTATATATCTGCATTCTTGGTGATACTGCAGATCACCAATAATCAGATTCTCTCTGCGTGCTGACACCAATCGTTACAGAACGGCAGTCCAAACCCAAATGGACGCACTCCGCAGCCGTCTCAATGTACTCACCACTACGGTGGAGAATTACAACCGAGTACTGGACAGTCACCAGACTCAACTCAACGCTTTGTCTGGGACTGTACAAGTTTATCAGACGGCTGTGGATACTGTGCGATCTCCTTCTAGCACAGACATTCGTATGCCTGTACCTGAAAGGTTTTCTGGCCACAGATCTGACTTTCGGAATTTTAGAAATAGAGTGTTATCATACTTTGAGTTAAGACCTAATTCCTCAGGAACCATGGCCCAGAGAGTAACCTTCATTAAGACTCTATTGTCAGGGGATTCCCAGACTTGGGCGTATAACCTTCCCACGGGGGATAAGGCCCTAACCTCGGTAGAGGAATTTTTTAAAGCGATGGCTATAATTTACGATGACCCGGATATTGCCTCGACCGCTGAACGGAAACTCAAGTTCTTGCGGCAAGGCAAAGGTCCAGTAGAAAACTATGCTGCAGAGTTTAGAAAGTGGGCAGTGTCAGCTCCATGGGACTCATTTGCTCTATTAGACTGTTTCTTATCAGGGTTGTCAGACGCAGTTTCTGATCTAATGTTGGGTCATCCTGAGCACAAATCCATCGATGAGGCCATTTCATCGGCCATCATATTGATCGTCGTTTACGATATCAAAGACAGACCCGGGGTAGGAACAATGTGAGGTACTTGTCCTACGCAGCGTCTCCTTTTGCTCCATCTCCACCTGATCCACCCCCACCGGAACCAATGCAGATTGGTCGGTCGAGATTATCTCAGGTAGAACGGAGACGCAGGGAAACAGAGCAGCTCTGTCTTTATTGTGCAGAAGGGGGTCATAAGGTACAGAATTGTCCCAAGAAGTCGGGAAACGCTGCCGCCTAGGTGTAGTCGGAGGTAATACCCTAGGCGCGCAGTCGTTACATCTCGATGACAAACATTTTCTTCTCCCTTGCACTATATCTTGGCAGGATAAGACAGAGACTACTGAGGCCTTCATTGATTCAGGCTCAGCAGCTAATTTTATGGATTATGAATTTGTTAAGAAATTGGGGATCCCGATCTCCCCACTAAAACAACAGATTCGGGTCACTGCGGTGGATGATTCCCCTCTGCAGAGTAATCACCCTCTTTCCCAGACCCCAGATTTGGAGGTCACAATAGGGGTCTTGCATAAAGAAAGTTTATCATATTTTGTGTTACGAATGGCAACCTCCATGATCATTCTTGGCATGCCATGTTTACAAATTCACTCGCCTCAGATCAATTGGGCCACGGGTCAGCTAACCAGCTGGTCTGCCCACTGCTATCATCATTGTCTTGCGAAAGTAACCTTTGGTAAAACCAAGATTCACATGGAGGGATTGCCAGATCAATATTTTTAGAATTTGCAGACGTGTTCTGTCCCAAATCAGCAGATAAACTTCCTCCACACCGTCCCTTTGATTGACCCATTGATCCTATGTCTGGTTGTATGCCCCCTAGAGGTCATCTCTATAACTTATCTGGGCCAGAGAAATTGGCCATGCAGGAATACATCCGAGAAAACTTAGCTAAAGGTTTTATTCGCCCTTCTCGATCTCCGGCCGGGGCAGGGTTCTTTTTTGTGAAAAAGAAGGATGGTGGCCTATGCCCTTGCATTGACTATCGGGGCTTAAATAAAATCACAGTAAAGAATCGCTATCCTTTGCCGTTAATAGACGATTTGTTTACTCAAGTCACCAATGCTAAGATTTTTTCGAAATTGGATTTGAGGGGTGCTTACAACCTTGTGCGGATCAGGGATGGTGATGAATGGAAGACGGCCTTTAACACACCGACGGACATTACGAGTACCTAGTGATGCCCTTCGGGTTGTGTAATGCCCCGGCCGTCTTTCAAGAACTGATCAATGAGGTCTTTAGAGAGGTATTCGGCAAATTTGTCTTGGTATACTTAGACGACATACTAATTTTCTCGTGCAACCTCTCAGAGCACAGAGATCATGTTAAGTTTGTGTTACGGAAGTTGAGACAAAACATGCTGTACGCTAAGCTGGATAAATGCATATTTGAAGTGACCTCTGTCGCCTTTCTGGAGTACACAATTTCAACCTCTGGCCTCTCTATGGACCCTGGGAAAGTTTCAGCTGTGTTAGAATGGCCTCAACCTGTGGGATTGAAGGCTCTCCAGAGGTTCCTGGGGTTCGCTAACTACTACAGAAAGTTCATAAAGGGGTACTGTACGGTGATCTCACCTCTCACCAGTCTCACAAAGAAAGGGGCAGATACTCACCACTGGTCCCCTGAGGCCCATGCTGCTTTCTCCACTCTAAAGAAAATGTTCTGTACTGCACCCATTTTGAGACATGTTGACACCACCTTCCCCTTTATCGTGGAGGTAGATGCCTCAGAGGTAGGGGTAGGGGCTGTGCTGTCTCAGCGTTCTGGGTTGCAGGGAAAGTTACACCCCTGCGCCTACTTTTCACGTAGGTTTTAACCCGCTGAGAAAAACTACGATATAGGCAATAGGGAACTTCTAGCCATTAAGTTGGCCTTTGAGGAATGGCGACATTGGCTAGAGGGTGCAGAACATACCATTACTGTCTATACTGACCACAAGAATTTGGAGTACATTGAGGGCGCTAAGAGACTTAGCCCCCGACAAGCTCGGTGGTCATTGTTCTTCTCGAGGTTCAGATTTGTAATCACGTATACCCCTGGTAGTAAAAACATCAAAGCTGATGCTTTGTCCAGATGTTTTGAGCCCGAGACAGCACAGCCCTCAGACCCAGAAACCATTCTGCCGCAGAAAGTGGTTCTGGCCGCCACTGAGACCTGGAAGGACTGGACTAAGACGTTGAGTCAGTTCCAACAGGATGTACCTGAGGGAAAGCCTGAAGGGGTCATGTTTGTACCACTGCCTTTTCGTCTACAAATACTGCAGTTGTTTCATTCTCACAAGAATGCTGGGCATCCTGGAGCCACCAGAACTCAGGACCTCGTACCGAGATGTGCCTGGTGGCCTTCATTAGCAACTGACTGCAAAGAGTATGTAAGAGAATGTGCAGTGTGTGCGAGAAGCAAACCCTCCCGTCAGGCACCTGTTGGGACATTGCAACCACTGCCAGTCCCGAGGGAACCATGGACCCATCTGTCCATGGATTTTGTGGGTGAACTCCCCAGGTCTGAGGGCATGACGGTCATTTGGGTGGTAGTCGATCGTTTCAGCAAGATAGCTCATTTTGTCCCCCTGAAAGGACTCCCCTCGGCCCAGGAGTTGGCCGATCTCTTCATCCAACATATTTTCCGGCTGCATGGTATTCCGGAAAATATAGTGTGAGATCGGAGAGTCCAATTTGTTTCGAAGTTTTGGAGGGCATTCTGCCATCAGTTAGACAGTCTCCTTTACAGACCCCGGTCCTATCATGTCAGATCAGGGCCCTTCACAAGGAGTCTATTCAGTTCTGTGTGATCAAAATGATCACCACTTTAGTGCTATTGGGGATGCCATGGCTGGAAAAGCACGCTCCTCGGTTGGACTGGGCTTCCGGCCAATTATTGAGTTGGTCTCCATACTGTCAAGAGCATTGCTTAACTAAAGTGGCATTGGGTAGTACTAAACTTCAAGTGGAGGGGTTACCCATGCCGTATTGCGAGTTTGCGGATGTTTTCTGCCCCTGGGCAGCCGACAAGCTCCCCCCTCTATCGAGACTTTGACTGTCTCATAGATTTGAGGCCTGTTTGCATGCCCCCTAGAGGTCATTTATATAACCTGTCTGGACCGAAGAAGGTGGCAATGAAGAAAACTTGGCTAAAGGTTTTATTAGGCCATCTAGGTCCCCAGCCGGGGCTGGTTTCTTTTTTGTTAAAAAAAAAGATGGTGGTCTCAGACCATGTATCGATTATAGGGGGTTGAATAAGATTACCGTAAAAAATCGTTATCCTTTGCCCCTAATCGACGGGTTATTCTCTCAAGTCACAGATGCGACTGTGTTTTCCAAACTTGATTTACGGGGGCCTACAACTTGATACAGATAAGAGAGGGTGACGAGTGGAAGACGGAGTTCCACACGCCCGATGGGCATTATGAATATCTCGTGATGACCTTCGGGTTGTGTAATGTCCCAGCCGTCTTCCAAGAACTGATCAACGAGGTTTTTAGGGAGGTATTGGGACAATTTGTTTTGGTTTATTTAGATGATATCCTCATGTTTTCCTGTACGTTGTCTGAACACAGGGATCATGTCAAATTTGTCTTGAATAAATTACGTCAAAACTCCCTGTTCGCTAAGATTGAAAAGTGTGTCTTTGAAGTTTCTCGGGTTTCTTTCCTTGGTTTCATAATCTCGACTCAGGGGTTAGAGATGGACCCCAATAAGCTATCGGCCGTTTTAGAGTGGCCTCGTCCTGCCGGATTAAAATCCCTTCAACGCTTCTTGGGGTTTGCCAATTACTATAGGTGGTTCATCAAGGGGTTCTCTTCAATAGTGGCCCCTCTTACAAATCTTACCAAGAAGGGAATGGGCACCCACAATTGGTCATCAGAGGCTCTGTCTGCATTTGCCTCACTTAAACAATGGTTTTGCTCGGCCCCCATCTTGAAACGGGTAGATGTGTCTCTTACTTTTTTGGTAGAGATGGATGCTTCGGAGATTGGGGTGGGAGCTGTGCTTTCCCAGCGCTCTGGCTTACAGGGCAAGTTACATCCGTGCGCTTACTTCTCCAGGACGTTCTCTCCAGCTGAGAGAAACTATGATATAGGGAATCGGGAACTATTGGCCATCAAACTTGCATTTGAGGAATGGCGCCACTGGCTTGAGGGGGCTCAGCACACGATCACAGTTTTTACAGACCACAAAAATTTACAGTATATTGAGGGTGCTAAACGGCTTATACCTAGACAGGCCCGGTGGTCCCTATTTTTCACTCGGTTTGACGTCATTATTACGTTTAGACCAGGCAGTAAGGATATTAAAGCAGACGCTCTCTCAAGATGCTTTGAGCCGGAATCTGTGCAATCTTTTACCCCTGTGAGCATCCTCCCAGAAGGTCTAGTTGTTGCTTCTATAGGACTACAGGGTGATCAAGTTGCCAACACAGGGGCTCCTTTAATGCATGGTGAAGAACAGGTGGTGGATTGGAAAGTTATTCCGGCAGACAGAGTTTGGGCTCTACCAATCAGGGCAAGGAGATTGAGGTCCCTCTCGCAGAGATTTTCCCCTCCCTCCCACCCTATGATAGATGGGGTAAACAGAAAAGGAGCAACTCAGGAAGCATGTCTGGAGTTCATGCCTAGAGGGGGGGTACTGTAATAACTGCAGCGGCCGCTGCAGCCGCCTCCTCGTTAGGGACCTGGGGGGTATCAGCTGCGGCAAACGCTTCTGCCGCCGCAGCCATCTCGGTGCTCCTGCCCATGTCCTCGGCGTGTAGGACGCCGAGGACAGGGCTCTCTGCCGCTCATAGGGTCGCTGTCTTGCGCGGGCGCGTGTATAGACAGGACCTTTATTCCAGGAGAAGAGGCGTCAGCTGACCGGCTGGTCGGCTGACGTCAGAGGAGACCCACGGTGCCCAGGATTGGCTGATGAGAGGAGGGCGTGCCAGTGAGGTCTCCTCTGCTTCATAAGTAGCCGGGCTGCATTGATACTTTGTCTGTCGTCGTGAGTACTTGCGTGTTAGCGCGCAGACCTTAGATAGCTCCCCTGGTGTTGATGCTACGGATTTCACACCAAGTTAGGAATATTGCTATTGTTATTGTTTTGTATAGACTAGATCCGGGGTGTTGATACCAAGGACGTCACACCCAGACTAGGATTACTATTGCATTGATCTCTGGTATTTGACTCTGGCTAGCACTCTGACTTTGTATCCGTCTTCTGATCTTGTACTTCTGCCCATCTGTCTTCCTGTTGCTGAACCTCTGCCTGATTACCGATTACTCTCTGGCCTCACGATTCTATACCGATATGTACCTTCCTGTTGCTGAACCTCTGCCTGATTACCGATTACTCTCTTGTTTCACGATTTTGTGTGTACTTGCCTCTCTGTTGCCGAACCTTGCCTGCCTGACCACTCTACTCACCAGTCGGCCCTCGCCACTGGTGAGGTATTGCTTACACCAGCTCCTCTGGTGGAACAGTTTTGTTAAATTGTTGTACAGCCCCAATTACCTGCTCTAATAGGGCATCTGTCATTAAGTTTGCATTTTGTCTCCTTGTCTGCTGCTCAGTCTGGGTCACCCGCCCCACGGGTGTCCTCGTGCCTGCAGTAGTATCTGAATCACCCGCTTCCCGGGAGATTCAGCCTCTTCATTATATTACTCTCCAGCCTGCTGGAATTTGTACGCTAGTGCACGGTTAGTGTACTGTTAGTACTTCATCAACTCCTCTGGTGAGGTCTGGCCCAACTAATAAAGTTACTGTTGCACCCAAACACTTACACTTGCTAGGTGTCCAGAGGTTAGTCATACTTGTATTATTGGTGATTCTGCAGATCATTAATAATCAGGTATACGTCTGTATTGTTGGTGATACTGCAGATCACCAATAATCAGACACTCTCTGTGTGCAGACACCCATCGTTACAATTGCATTCTCAAAGTAAGACAAGCTGAGCTTTGTTTAATTTTGCAAAACAGTAACTGAAGCCTTCCTTCCGCGGTTAACTTAGTTGCATGTCTTTGGAACGGTTCTGAAATGTCCATATCCTTCCTGTAGTGAGGTTTCCCATACTCCAGATCTGACCTCACAAATGATTTATACAGAGGAAGTATACTAGCATCTTGTGATTTTATTTCCCATTTTATGCATCCCATAATTACATTTGGTTGCAATGCTGGTCTCTGGCATTCAATATGGTTGCTTGTCTTCTCCAAGTCTGATATTCCCAGCTGTTTACAATTTATTTTATACGTTGCTTTGCCATTGGTACAGCCAAGGTGCATGACTTTAGCTTTGTCAACACCACATTTTATCTGCCATATGTCTGCCCATATAGCCATGCTGTCAAGTTCCTATCCGTGTATATAATTTTACATAATTTTGTATCATCTGTGAAGATGGCAACATTACTCTTTATTCCATCCACTAGGTCATTAATAACTAAATAGAAATGGATTGAACTTAGCACTGATCCTTGCAAGACCTTGCTCCTAACAATTTCCCATTTTGAGTATGTTGTGTTTACCACAACTCTTTGCCTTCCGTACTTTAACCAGTTCTAAATCCATGTACACACATTCTCACCTAGATCCTCTGCGTCTGCACCGGGCTATTGTGAGGTTGAAGTATAAATTGGGTGTCAGTTTAGGATAAAATTGATTCTCAGACTGGCAAAAAAATACTGAATTGATGATTACGATTGTTATGACTTATGGATGAATTCTGTGTTTTACATGTTATAATGTTATGCATGATAGATACAGGTACGGAGCTCTGTTGGTTTTTGATGTATCATGTTCTATTCCAATAGCATCCATGGTGTTAACTGAGCCTGGGACTCTACGGCCACAAAGAAAGAGTACTATACTTTCAAGCAAGGTTTTGCCCACCATGCAGAATTCCCTATTCTCCACACTGAAGGAAATTGTTTGAATGGACTTAAGCATACAGCTTAATTCTCCATGAACTAACACTTCAATATATCTCAATGAAAGCCAGGTTTACTGGGTAAATTGAAAGAAGAATCTTTACACGATGACAGAGTAGGGTCTAGTTACCGCTCTTCAAGTCACAGCATCAATACCATCGAGCTACCCTGACAGAGGAAACCAGGTAGGGCAGCAGCAGTAGTCAGCAGCAGTAGCCAGATCTCTTCCATGAATTTAAAATGTAAAGATCAAACAATTCACACTTAGAAAGAGGTTTGTAATTATCATTAAGATCTGTGATTACATGTAAAAAGTTTTCTTACATATAAAAAGAACATGTAGATGTAGGTGCCGTGTAAGTCACTTAAGCTATATTATCAAATATTTACCTTGTATAAAACAACACTCAGCACTCAAATGTCTGATATTCAAGGTGTATTATTAGTTCATGTTGCTACATACATAGTGTGATACTTATCACTTGCGCATTACATGCTAGTACTAGTGTTGGGCGAACAGTGTTCGCCACTGTTCGGGTTCTGCAGAACATCACCCTGTTCGGGTGATGTTCGAGTTCGGCCGAACACCTGATGGTGTTCGGCCAAACCGTTCGGCCACATGGCCGAACTAAGAGCGAATGGCCGAACGTTCCCCGAACGTTCGGCTAGCGCTGTGATTGGCCGAACGGGTCACGTGGTTCGGACCTGAACGCGCTCTGATTGGCCGAACTGTCACATGGTTCGGGTAAATAAATACCCGAACCACGTCATATTTCCGCCATTTGTCTGTGGGTTTAGCTTTGGGTAGGCAGGCAGGGTAGTTCGCGTTCCAGCCACGCTAGCCAGGGTCCCCCCAGTCATTGTGTCGCTGCTGGGAATAGTAGTACACCGCTCGCTCAGCATTCTGTTTACTGCCACTCTGTGTACCTCGCTCAGCCACACTATATAGCATTCTGTTTACTGTTCTGTGTCTGCTGGGAATAGTAGTACACCGCTCGCTCAGCCACACTATATAGCATTCTGTTTACTGCCACTCTGTGTACCTCGCTCAGCCACACTATATAGCATTCTGTTTACTGCCACTCTGTGTCTGCTGGGAATAGTAGTACACACGCTCGCTCAGCCACACTATATAGCATTCTGTTTACTGCCACTCTGTGTACCTCGCTCAGCCACACTATATAGCATTCTGTTTACTGCCACTCTGTGTCTGCTGGGAATAGTAGTACACCGCTTGCTCAGCCACACTATATAGCATTGTGTTTACTGCCACTCTGTGTACCTCGTTCAGCCACACTATATAGCATTCTGTTTACTGCCACTCTGTGTCTGCTGGGAATAGTAGTACACCGCTCACCCGCCACTGTATAGCATTGTGCACTGTGTCGCTGCTGGGAATAGTGGTACACCGCTCAACCGCCACTGTATAGCATTGTGCTCTGTGTCGCTGCTGGGAATAGTGGTACACCGCTCACCCGCCACTGTATAGCATTGTGCTCTGTGTCGCTGCTGGGAATAGTGGTACACCGCTCACCCGCCACTGTATAGCATTGTGCTCTGTGTCGCTGCTGGGAATAGTGGTACACCGCTCACCCGCCACTGTATAGCATTGTGCTCTGTGTCGCTGCTGGGAATAGTGGTACACCGCTCAGCCACACTATATAGCATTCTGTTTACTGTTCTGTGTCTGCTGGGAATAGTAGTACACCGCTCGCTCAGCCACACTATATAGCATTCTGTTTACTGCCACTCTGTGTACCTCGCTCAGCCACACTATATAGCATTCTGTTTACTGCCACTCTGTGTCTTCTGGGAATAGTAGTACACCGCTCACCCGCCACTGTATAGCATTGTGCTCTGTGTCGCTGCTGGGAATAGTGGTACACCGCTCACCCGCCACTGTATAGCATTGTGCTCTGTGTCGCTGCTGGGAATAGTGGTACACCGCTCACCCGCCACTGTATAGCATTGTGCTCTGTGTCGCTGCTGGGAATAGTGGTACACCGCTCAGCCACACTATATAGCATTCTGTTTACTGTTCTGTGTCTGCTGGGAATAGTAGTAAACCGCTCGCTCAGCCACACTATATAGCATTCTGTTTACTGCCACTCTGTGTACCTCGCTCAGCCACACTATATAGCATTCTGTTTACTGTTCTGTGTCTGCTGGGAATAGTAGTACACCGCTTGCTCAGCCACACTATATAGCATTCTGTTTACTGCCACTCTGTGTACCTCGCTCAGCCACACTATATAGCATTCTGTTTACTGTTCTGTGTCTGCTGGGAATAGTAGTACACCGCTCGCTCAGCCACACTATATAGCATTCTGTTTACTGCCACTCTGTGTACCTCGCTAAGCCACACTATATAGCATTCTGTTTACTGCCACTCTGTGTCTGCTGGGAATAGTAGTACACCGCTCACCCGCCACTGTATAGCATTGTGCTCTGTGTCACTGCTGGGAATAGTGGTACACCGCTCACCCGCCACTGTATAGCATTGTGCTCTGTGTCGCTGCTGGGAATAGTGGTACACCGCTCACCCGCCACTGTATAGCATTGTGCTCTGTGTCGCTGCTGGGAATAGTGGTACTGTATAGCATTTCTGTACTGCCACTGTACTGCTGCCAGTCAGCGTGTACTGTAAGGATAAGTGAAATGAGGAAGAAATCCGGTGAAAGAGGGAGGGGCAAGGGAAGAGGTGTTTCCCCTGACGGTTCACGTACAGGCCACAGGGGAGCACCCAAGAAAACCCACTCAATACCGCCCATGTTGTCCAGGACAACAACCCTCACAAATCCAAAAGAACAGGACCAGATAATTACTTGGATGACCTCTCAAGCGTCCAGCAGTGGGTTAAGCTGCACCAGCACATCACGCACGAGGTCCGAGTCCTCAGCCAGTTACAAGGAGCCAGTGGGCACAAAGCTGACACAACCGGCAGCGACACCACGCACACAACTGACAGATAACCAGTCCGATGAATTACCTCAGGACACAATGGGGTATTCGCAGGAGCTATTCCCAGCCCAACAAACTTCCACCTTTCAAAGGTCAATGGAGGAACAGCCAGAAATGTTGTGCCTGGATTCACAACCATTAACTGTGGGAAATGCACCGCGCACTGAAATACAAGGCGAGTCCGAGGAGGACTCGGAAACCCAAATCCCAGAGCAAGTTGGGCAGGAGGGGTTGCAATTGCAGGAGGTCGGCTGACAAGATCTGGAAGACGACGTTGGAGTGAGCTGCGCAGAGGTTGTTCTGGGGAGCTCTACTCCATGGCGGCGGCCCCCCACAATGACATATGACGAGTTTCAGGAGATGGAAGAGGAGGGTATGGACAATGTGGACAGAGACCCAGATTTTGTTTGTGAACGAGAACATCGCCGTCGTAGCAGCAGCACAGATGAGTCTGTTGAAGAACCCACTGCTGCACGAGTTCGCCTTGTGCCACAAGGTAGGCAGCGCGCAATTTCAGGCACCACAAGCGTGGAAGTTCAAGTGAGAGGCAAAAGAGGAGCAAACAGAAATCGCCAGCAAGGCAGGTGCTCCAAAGTCTGGGCTTTCTTTGAAGACTGCACTGAGGATGTTACCATGGCGTTTTGCAAGGTGTGCAAGACCCGCCTGAGCAGGGGGAAAAGTATTAACAACCTCTCCACCACCAGCATGAGCCGCCACATGCTATCCAAACATCCCACTCTGTGGGCAAACGCGGCAGGACAGGGTACCAGCAACACTGCCTCCCTTGGGTTCACCAGACTCACCACCAGACCCGCCTCAGCAGCAGCAGTAGCCCAGCCATTGCGTGGTTCACAACATTCACAAACATCAGAACGACGCTGACACTGTCACTTTCCGGAGTAGTGCTCTTGAGGTCTCCCAGTGTTCATCAAACACAACAACCAACAGCCCTTCCGTGTGCAGCGCTACGGTTCAGTTGTCTGTGTCGGAGATGTTTGAGCGCAAGAGGAAATTGCCAGCAAATGACCGCCGGGCCGTGGCAGTAACAGCCAGCATAGCCAAGCTTCTGGCCTGCGAAATGCTGCCATATCGAGTGGTGGAGACAAACAGCTTCAAGGGCATGATGTCAGTGGCCATCCCACGTTACGTGGTTCCCAGCTGCTACCACTTTGCACGCTCTGCAGTGCCTGAGTTGCATGAGCACGTGGTCAGCAAAATAACCCGAAGCTTGAAGAATGCCGTTGCCTGCAAGGTTCACCTCACCACTGACACCTGGATGAGTGCGTTCGGCCAGGGTCGATACATCTCCCTTACCGCGCACTGGGTGAACCTTGTGGAGCCTGGCAGCGATTCCTCACCTGCTACGGCGTGGGTGTTGCCCACGCCGCAAACAGCTGCACCGCCGTCCCTCCCACTGGATAACAACAGCAGCACCTACCTCTCTGACTCCTTCTCCTCCAACGCATCTCAAAGCTGTACCTCATCCGGAAACGCTAACCCAGCAGCAGTAGGATCGTGGAAGCAGTGCAGCACAGCTGTTGGCATGCGTCAGCAAGCGTTGCTGAAGCTGATCTGCCTTGGGGATAAGCAGCACACAGGGGAGGAAATTTGGAAGGGAATAAAGGAACAGACGGATTTGTGGCTGGCACCGCTGGACCTGAAACCGGGCATGGTTGTGTGTGATAATGGGAGTAATCTCATTCGCGCTTTAAGGTTGGCTAAGCTGACACACATCCCTTGCCTGGCGCACGTGATGAACCTAGTAGTTCAGCGGTTCCTGAGGACATACCCAGGCGTGGCCGATCTTCTGTTGAAGGTGCGTCGAGTGGCCAAACATTGTACTACTCCATGGCGGCGGCCCCCCACAATGACATATGACGAGTTTCAGGAGATGGAAGAGGAGGGTATGGACAATGTGGACAGAGACCCAGATTTTGTTTGTGAACGAGAACATCGCCGTCGTAGCAGCAGCACAGATGAGTCTGTTGAAGAACCCACTGCTGCACGAGTTCGCCTTGTGCCACAAGGTAGGCAGCGCGCAATTTCAGGCACCACAAGCGTGGAAGTTCAAGTGAGAGGCAAAAGAGGAGCAAACAGAAATCGCCAGCAAGGCAGGTGCTCCAAAGTCTGGGCTTTCTTTGAAGACTGCACTGAGGATGTTGTAGAAATTCCAGTACTGCTTCGGGGGCACTCGCCAAGATGCAGGAGCGCTTCAATCTCCCCCACCATCGCTTGCTGTGTGATGTCCCTACGCGCTGGAATTCTACGCTGCACATGCTAGCCCGCTTTTGTGAGCAGAAGAGTGCAGTGGTCCAGTACATGACGGCGCAGTACCAAGGCGCATCCGGACAGCTGCCAAGCTTCTGTGGATCCGATTGGGCCAACATGTTGGACCTCTGCCAAGTCCTCCAAAATTTTGAGCAATCCACGTTGCTTGTGAGCAGTGACAACTCTTCAGTCAGCATTACCTTACCACTGCTGTGTTTACTGAAGAGGTCAATGTTGAAAATCAAGGAAACAGCTGTCATGATGCAACTGGGGGAATCTGAAGGAGAAAACGATCAGCGTGATGGAACCAACATCAGGCCATCCGCCTCAGGGAACGCTGGCCCCAGCAGCTATGACGAAGAAGAGGAGGAGGAACAGCTGGAGTTGGAGCAGGAATTTCATGCCACCACTGACGAGGGCCAGAGCGGTGCACGTTGGACTTCCACAATTCAGCGCGAATGGTCAGCAGAAGCAGACCAGGAGGAAGGTGACGACTATGATGCATCACAACAACTATCACAACGCTCACAAGAGGATGATGAGGATTCTGGTAGGACTCTGGCACACATGGCTCAATTCATGCTAGACTGCATTGAACGTGACCCACGCATTGTGCGCATTCTGGACAACACCAATTACTGGGTTTATACCCTTCTGGATCCACGGTACAAACACAATGTTCCAAAACTGCTTGAAGAAAGAGTCAGACAGGTCAAAATGGAAGAATACCAGCAGGCCCTTGTGGAGACTTTAGAGAGGAGATTGACATCCTCCCCCTCCTCTAGCCAGTTGTACGCCGACAGACTGACTTCCGCAAACCCAGGACGACCAGGAGGGCAGCAAACAACGCAAGCCGCAGCTAGTGCCCAAAAGGGAATGGTATCGGCAGTGTCCTTGGAGTGGGAAAATTTTCTGACACCCATGCAGCAGCAGCCCACTGAACAGCAAGCGTGCAGATCCACCTCCAACACCGATCGCCTGGAGAAGATGGTCAATGACTACATGTCAGATGACGCAGCTGTGTCGAACAATCCATTTGCACCCTTCAACTATTGGGTATCGAAGCTAGACACCTGGCACGAACTGGCAATGTACGCAATAGAGGTGCTGGCTTGCCCGGCAGCCAGCGTTATGTCGGAACGCTGTTTCAGTGCTGCCGGAGGCATCGTCACAGATCGGCGTATCCGCCTCTCCACAGAAAATGCAGACCGTCTGACTCAAATTAAAATGAATCAATCCTGGATTGGAAATGACTACGCAACACTCCAGGACCCCAACCAAGTAACATGACCAATGAACATCTGGGATGGTGTAGCGTTTCCGGTCCCTGTTTATTGAACCTCTCATCTGTATTACATTTATGACTGCATGGCGGCAAAAAGCATTGCTGCTATATCCGCACGCTTTTTGTCCTCATGCAAGGCCTGGGTTGTTGTGTCTCAAAAAGCATGGCCTTCTCCTCCTGCGCCTCCTCCTGTTCCATCACGTCTGCTGCTGCTGGGTTAGCGTTGCCGCGTGGTCCCTGTTTATTGAACCACTTATCTTTATTACATTTATGACTGCATGGCGGTACAAAGCATGCTATCCGCACTCTTCTTGTCCTCATGCAAGGCCTGGGTTGTTGTGTCTCACAAAGCGTGGCCTTCTCCTCCTGCGCCTCCTCCTGTTCCATCACGTCTGCTGCTGCTGGGTTAGCGTTGCCGCGTGGTCCCTGTTTATTGAACCACTTATCTTTATTACATTTATGACTGCATGGCGGTACAAAGCATGCTATCCGCACGCTTCTTGTCCTCATGCAAGGCCTGGGTTGTTGTGTCTCACAAAGCGTGGCCTTCTCCTCCTGCGCCTCCTCCTGTTCCATCACGTCTGCTGCTGCTGGGTTAGCGTTGCCGCGTGGTCCCTGTTTATTGAACCACTTATCTTTATTACATTTATGACTGCATGGCGGTACAAAGCATGCTATCCGCACGCTTCTTGTCCTCATGCAAGGCCTGGGTTGTTGTGTCTCACAAAGCGTAGCCTTCTCCTCCTGCGCCTCCTCCTGTTCCATCACGTCTGCTGCTGCTGGGTTAGCGTTGCCGCGTGGTCCCTGTTTATTGAACCACTTATCTTTATTACATTTATGACTGCATGGCGGTACAAAGCATGCTATCCGCACGCTTCTTGTCCTCATGCAAGGCCTGGGTTGTTGTGTCTCAAAGCGTGGCCTTCTCCTCCTGCGCCTCCTCCTGTTCCATCACGTGTGCTGCTGCTGGTCCTGTGCAAAGAAACATGACATTTTCCACATTTAAAAGACAGTTTTTCCTTTGAAACTTTACAATCAATTTTCTCAAAAACTATAAGCTCTTTTTCAAATATTTTTTTTCCTCTTGTACCCACTCCCAAGGTGCACATACCCTGCTAATTTGGGGTATGTAGCATGTAAGGAAGCTTTACAAAGCACGAAAGTTCGGGTCCCCATTGACTTCCATTATGTTCGGAGTTCGGCGCGAACACCCGAACATCGCGGCGATGTTCGGCGAACGTTCGCGAACCCGAACATCTAGGTGTTCGCCCAACACTAGCTAGTACACACTTGCTCATAGATGCTAAGTGTAAACATGGACACATGTTAAACAAGCTCTGAAGTCCTGATTTGAGGCAAACACAACAGAAGCTTCTGTTGTAGACCAATAAATGCTGTGCTGAATTTGTGCTATTGGATTATAAAAGAAAATAGGTCAAGGTTGACATTACTGATGAACAGATAGCAACAGATATAGTGGACAGCTACAGCCATTGTGAATTGCACATGGTCAGCATACAGTTATCATGTGACCTGACCCAAAAAGTTCAGGGTTAGGCTGTATTCAGAGCCCTCAATCAGACCATGGTCTGCTCTGCTCGGAATCCTGCAACACAGTGTTTCACCTGTATGCCTTGAGGTAAGTGAAATTGCACTGCCCACCAGTAGGTGGTCCTCTGCAGTGTTAGGAATCTTTGCTCTACCTGCTGATGGCATTACGTACCTGGACTATATTGCCCTCCCAGAATCCAGCAGCACTTGCATTTCTCCAGTGTTTCAACTTATTCATAAGCACACACCTGCAGACTCCTTACTAAAGGACCACTATCCCCAAAATTTGTAAAATTTTAAATGCGTGATTGCACATACATATAGGATGGACATGTGTCCCAAAGTAAAATGAACTATAAATTACCTTTTTCCTATGTCATTGTCACTTACAGTAGGTAGTAAAAATAAGACAGATCTAACAGCAGGCTTTGGACTAGTCCATCTCCTCACTGGAGATTCTCAGTATTTCCTTTATTTTTTACAAAAGCACTCCCTGCCTGTCTACTCACGGCATACATTCTAACTTAGGTAATTCCCCTACAACCTGTGGCCAAGTTACATTGTTACATAGTTATTTGGGTTGAAAAAAGACATATACGTCCATCGAGTTCAACCAGAAAACAAAGTACAACTCCAGTCTGCTCCCTCACATATCCCTGTTGATCCAGAGGAAGGCGAAAAACCCTTACAAGGCATGGTCCAATTAGCCCCAAAAGGGAAAAAATTCCTTCCCGACTCCAGGTGGCAATCAGATAAAATCCCTGGATCAACATCATTGGGCATTACCTAGTAATTGTAGCCATGGATGTCTTTCAACGCAAGGAAAGCATCTAAGCCCCCTTTAAATGCAAGTATAGAATTTGCCATAACTACTTCCTGTGGCAACACATTCCACATCTTAATCACTCTTACTGTAAAGAACCCTTTCCTAAATAAATGGCTAAAACGTTTTTCCTCCATGCGCAGATCATGTCCTCTAGTCCTTTGAGAAGGCCTAGGGACAAAAAGTTCATCCGCCAAGCTTTTATATTGCCCTCTAATGTATTATACATGTTAATTAGATCCCCTAACCCCCCTAAAGCATCTTTTCTCTAGACTAAATAAACCCAGTTTATCTAACCTTTCTTGGTAAGTGAGACCTTCCATCCCACGTATCAATGTTGTTGCTCTTCTCTGCACCTGCTCTAAAACTGCAATATCTTTCCTGTAATGTGGTGCCCAGAACTGAATTCTATATTCCAGATGTGGCCTTACTAGAGAGTTAAACAGGGGCAATATTATGCTAGCATCTCGAGATTTTATTTCCTTTTTAATGCATCCCAAACTTTTGTTAGCTTTAGCTGCAGCAGCTTGGCATTGAGTACGATTATTTAACTTGTTGTCGATGAGTACTGCTAAGTCCTTCTCCAAGTTTGATGTCCCCAACTGTATCCCATTTATTTTGTATGGTGCTAGACCATTGGTACGACCAAGTTGTGCTCCTTACTAAATATAACTACTATGCCAGCGCTGTGTAATATGTTAGCGCTTTATAAATACAATATATAATAATAATAATGCCATTTAGCTAATCACTGGCAAGTTCTAAAATTGAATGTAATTGTATTTAGCACCCAACTGGGTGGTAAAGAACTCGCTTGGGCGATGTAATCGCCCAGTAACCTCTTTACCCCCTATACAATTAAAGTTATCAGCCCCTGGGAAGTCAAACGTAGGCAGAAACATTTCAACTGATCAGAGCTGGTGAGAAGACTTTATTGCTTATTGCATTTGGGAGCCTCCTTTACTAAGGAAACACCCGATGCCTGTATTTTAAGTAGGTAAAGGTAGTCAATTTTTTACTCCAAACCTATTTACTGTAAAAAAAAAAAAGTTGCTAGGGTCCTGGGAGATCCAGGGCACAAAGTCAGTGTTGAAAAATGATGTGGCTTTGTGCTGAAAAGTAGATCATGGGTGGGGCCAAATGTACATGAAGTTTGCAGAAGTGTAACCTAGGCTAAGTTCACAGTGCAGCATATCAACCACTTTGTAATATGACTTGCCACACTGCAATGCACCACATATAGTGACATTCACAGTACGACAGGTGTGTTCCCACATATCATAAATAAGCAGCATTTCACAATAATAGTCAGTGTGTCGCCTCACCTGGCTTCTTTGTTGGCCTACATGCTGTGCTCGGCTGGCCTGGTAGTGTTGTTGTGCTGGCTGGCCTGACAATGATGTGTGCTGAGTTGACTGGTGGTGATGCTGGGCTGACTGGCAGTGATGTTGGCTGGCTGTGATGCTAGCTGGTTGGCGCCGGCGATGCTGGGCTGGCTGGCGGTGATGCTGGGCATGCTGGCTGGTGATGATGTTGGTCTGGCTGGCCTGGCTGGTGGTGATGCTGGTCTGGCTTGCCTGGTTAGTGGTGATGATGGCCTTGCTGGAATGGCTGGTGGTGATGCTTGGCTGGCTGTGATGCTGCTGGGCTGGTTGGCTGTAATGCTGCTGGGCTGGTTGGCTGTGATACTGCTGGGCGGGCTGGCTATGATGCTGCTGGGCAGGCTGGTTAGCTGTGATACTGCCAGGCTGGCTGGTTGTCATACTGCAGTGCAGGCGGGCTATCTGTCTGTAAGGCTGCCTAGCTAGCTAGCTGTGATGCTGCCAGACTGGATGGGTAATGTATCTGTAGCTCTGCCCTCCTTCATGCCATCTTTTCATGCATGCTTCTGCCCCTGGCCTGCAGTGATGACTTCTGGGCACCACACGGTGCCATAGCAATAGAGATGCTGCCCCAGCGTCCCCCAGCATAGGGAGCTATGGCAAGCAACATCTGGGGCACCCCTACAATAGGTTTGGAGTAATGCCCTGCATGTATCACCATAATGACATGCCTGATGGGTACACTGCTGCACTGCACAAGACAGCATTTTGATAATGCACTGCTGCACATATTTTGGGTGCAAAGCAGAGCTGCCCCATTTAGTATAGTTGAATCGACAGCAATGCAGGTGCCATGCATTAGTGTAAAAATCATGGCCACCTGCATTGCAGAGCTAAGTGTAGAGTGGTCAGTTCCTCTGTGCTGGAGTCTGCCTGGAGCTGCTCAGTGATTAAATTTAAATGATGTTCAGGGCAGGGCCGGATTTGTACCTTTTACCGCCCAAGGCCTACTGTCACCAGCCCCCCCCCCCCCCTCTCTCACACACTTTACAACATCTCCACAGCCCCAAACGTACCCTTTCCGCCAAGCAAAAAGTCTTAACCTGGCACAAAATACAAAAAATACTTAACAGATCCTCTCGATGCCCACTGTTCCTGCCCTGGGACCCTCTGAACATATTCAGACCCCTCACTGCTGCCTGGGACCCTCATCTACGCTGTGGCTGCAACACTCCCATCTGTGTGTTAGAATGTGAGTGCCATACTCATGCGTGCCCAGTACAGTTGCACTTGTACATGGGATTGCAGCCAGGAAAATAAATAGGGTCCTGTGCAGCAAATTGGGGCTAAATATGTTCATGACCCCCAGTATAGGTAGCCAGATTCTGTCCACCCCCTTTGTATAGGTAAACAGATGTCCCCACCCCTTTTTTAGTATAGGTGGTCAGATGCTGAACCCCCCCTTCATTACTATGGGCAGACAGATGCTGTGCGTCTCCCCCCCCTGCCATTTAGTAAAGGTAGTCCGATGCTGTCCCCCTTTGCCCCCCTACTTCAGGTATCCAGATGTGGTCCCCCCTTTTGTATAGGTAGTCAGAACCTGCCCCCCCCCCTTACAGTAATATAGGTAGGTAGTCAGAGGCTTCCCCCCTCAGAATAGGTTGCCAGATGCCATGACCCCCCCCCTTTAGTATCGATAGTCACTCTGTCCCCCTTGCCCCCCTGTATAGGTAGCCAGTATCCATGTCCCCCCCCCCCCTTTAGCATAGTTAGTCGAATTCTATCACCCCTTGCCCCCTCCCCCCCCCCAGTATAATCAGATGCTGCAACTCCCCCCGCGAGATTGGCTGCCAGATACTATCCCCTTCCAACTCTCCCTGCGCCCCAGCAGGAGCCTGTGCAGATGTCTTCTCCCTCCCCCCCCAAACCCCGAGAGAGAGCGGGAGCAGCAGAGTAACGTACCTCTTCAGACTTCCAGCGCTGCCGCCGAAGTTTCCTCTGTCAGCCACCACTGTGCATCTCTCTCCTGCTGGCGATTCCTGTCATGTGTCTCCCCAGTAACTTGCCAGCGAGTCACATGTGAGAGCCGCCAGCAGGAGAGGGAGAGATGCACAGCGGCGCCGGCGGCTGATAGAGGAAACTTCGGTGGCAGCGCTGGAAATCTGGAGAGGTACTCTGCTGCTCCTGCTCTCTCTCGGGGTTTGGGGTGAGGGAAGACATCTGCACAGGTTCCTGCTGGGGCGGGGGGGGGGGGGAGAGGGGAGTTGGCAGGGGATAGTATCTATCAGCCCATCTCGCGGGGGCGGTGCGGGCTGCGGCTGAGCTGAATGACCCTGCTGCCCAAGCCCCAGGAAGGCGTTCCATGCTGCCTGGAAGAGCGGCGCACTCCAAGCCGCCGATTATACAGGGGCGGGCGGCTGCTGTATTGCGGAGCGTTTCTTTTTACCGCTGGTGGCAAGTGCAGTCAGCCTGTCACCACCTGCCGCCCTTTGTATTGTCGTGGATTCTGGCGCCCTAGGCATGGGCTTTGGGTGCCTTTCCACAAATCAGGGCTCAAAATACAATGCTCCCCTAGGCAGTAAATGACCCTCAAGGACTGGGCTTGGGAGCCTGTATCCAGAAACAGCCCTGTTCCATGGAAACAACTTTTCAAGTTAATTGTGAAGCCCCCAAATACTCTATCATTACCATATTATTTGCTATGATCATCAGGACCCACCATTGTGGAAACATGTAAAAAAAATAAGTTTTCAAGAAAATCTATATTATTTTAATGGGAAAATGCATTTTAAAATCAGCAAAGTGTCAGATTGTGGACTGGCTAAAACATAGTGACAATAGAGGCGCTCCCCTGCTTGCAAAACGCTAGTATTTAGACACTTTTTATTATTTGATCTGAGGAAGCAGACTGCAATCCGGGAAATACGTTAATATTCAAGTTAATGTTTTATCCAGTCGACATTCCCACTTCCACACATTATATCTTGGGGTGCCTTCTCCCTCCCAGTGATACCTGAAGCCAGCCCCCTCAGCATGGGGTGCTGGCCCTGTATGTTGGTTCCTTGTAACCCTTACACCCTTTTCCTTTTCCTGGAGTACAACTCACATTGTTGAAGACCAAAGAACCCACGTGAGGATGGGTTTTCCTCACCAGCTGTTACACTGTGGTTGCCAATCTTGCAACCTACCCTTGTGAGTATTCTGCACATACCCTCAATGTACTCCACCATCAGGGGCTCTGGGATAGCATACTTCAAGGGAAGGACACTCAAGGGAAATGGCAAACTTCACAACTTTTTGAGATAAGAAAGAGGGACACTTAAGCCACACCCCTAATCACACCCCCAGAACACCCCTAGTGACACATACCATAAAGATGTCATAAGAAATATATGGTGTTTTGTCATTCAAACCACACTGGCCCTTCATATCTTGGTTCGTTTGCCTTCATATTAACATTTGACAATAAGAAATATATTGATTTAAAGGATGGGTACAAAGTTAAAATACATTAAGAAATGGTTCCTCACACAATCAGAGTCTATCACAAACCACCAATTGAACTATTAGGTGTATTAGGTGTATTAAGTAGTGGGGTGAAAAAGGGGGAGTCATAAAAATCACTGTAGGGCAGCAACAAATCCTAATAATGTGCAAAATTGTGCATGAATTGGCAGCAAAACAAAAACAACATATATTTCTGATCCTGTACAAAATAATGCATGAACAAAGTGTGTGAACCAGGTAATATAGGCAATAAATTTTGGGGTATGGATTGATTGCAAGGAAGGGATAAGTGCAAGCAAGGTGAATAGGGAAATGAGGCAATTGAATAGAGAGGCAATTGAATAGAGAGCCTAGGTAACAAATATTAGTGCAAAAGGTGGGAAACTTACAATAAGAGAAGCGTGGAGGAACTAGATGGCCAGAGAGGATAACCGCAAGACAGCCTAAAGGCTGCACTCCCCCTTTTTCACCCCACTACTTAATACACCTAATAGTTCAATTGGTGGTTTGTGATAAACTCTGATTGTGTGAGGAACCATTTCTTGATGTATTTCATTTTGTGGCCTGTATTGTAATTTATTACTATTTTGTATATACAATTATTATTATCATATATCATCTTTGAGAAACCGCTCATTTACCTTTTCTTAGGTGAACTTTTTTAATTGGTTTTATGGTATGTGGAATTGTTCAATTAAGATTTGGTATAAGATTTGGTATACTTTTGCATAATTAATTTGACTGGTCTGGTGCTGTTGTAGGGGTACTTTCCTCTTTTGGTTTCTTGACATGCTTTTTCTTACCCTTAGCACATTCTAGTCTGTGTATATTATGGTTTATTAATAATATTATTCATGCATGGTGCTTGTCCAATATGTTGGTTTAAAATACATATACACATAGATCCAAGAGAGGAAAACATGAATGAAACACTGTGGCACAAATTGTGCAGGGGATAATCTGATAAATATAGCAGCAATGGTAAATTAGCAGCAAACTAGAAAAAAGTGTGATAGAGTGTATTGTATTGTAAACATCAATAGAAAAAGTGCAATGTGCAGAAAGATAAGCTAGAAAATCTGATAATGACTGTCACCAAAAAACAGCCTGAGAAGAAATGGAGGCGTGCTCTGCAACTTAAACACTGAGGCCCGGTGCATACCAAAACCCGCTAGCAGATCCGCAAAATGCTAGCAGATTTTGAAATGCTTTTTCTTCTTTTTCTGTAGCGTTTCAGCTAGCGTTTTGCGGTTTTGTGTAGCGGTTTTGGTGTAGTAGATTTCATATATTGTTACAGTAAAGCTGTTACTGAACAGCTTCTGTAACAAAAACGCCGGGAAAAACCGCTCTGAACAGGCGTTTTTCAGAGCGGTTTGCGTTTTTCCTATACTTAACATTGAGGCAGAAACGCATCCGCAATCCAAAAAATGCCTCACCCGGGAGTATGCGTTTCTGCAAAACGCCTCCCGCTCTGGTGTGAACCACCCCATTGAGATACATTGACCAAGTGTATCCGCAGCCGCAAGCGGCTGCAGAAACGCTGAAAAAGCCGCTCGGTGTGCACCAGCCCTGAAACCAGAGGAATCATACCAAAAATGTGTGTGACACAGTGAAAACAGTGAAGAGAGTGGATAGAGCAATGCAGAGACTGGGATCAGCACAGAATTAGCAAAATGAAAAAAATACTATAACAGCCTGCACAAAACAGGGGGTTGAACAAATCAGCTTAAAGTCAATGGGAAGCAAGGGGGGGGGGGGGGGGGGGGGGCAGGGAACAGAAAATTACCTAAGGAGAGGGAAGGCTTCGGGTTCTATAGATCTCACAGTCCCCACGTTCCAGCGCTAGCCCATGGTAGCAGGTCAAATAGTGCTCTCTGCTACCACAGGAGGCTTTGGAAGTTTTCAGGAGCCTGAGTGTTCCTGACGATAGGTGGCTCCATACTGCATGCATGCTTGTGTGCTTGCATGCTTTCTTGCGCACTCACACATGCGCAGTACAGAGCCATCGGTCTTTGGGAGCACTCAGGCTCTCTAAGACTTCTAAAGCTTCCCATGGTGGGGGATACAAATGGAGGAGCCAGAGGTGGAACGAGTGGACCGTGAAGGGAATGGAAAGGTGCTGTAGGACCCAGAGCCTTCCATCTCCTTAGGTTAGTATCTGTTTTTTCCCCGCTTCCCATTAGCTTTAAGCAAAAAGTTGGCGGAGCCGGTGCACTTGGTGTCCCTGGCCCTGAAGTGCATGTCAGGCTCGTAGCAACCCCTCTTTGTCTCCCTTCTTTGCACAAAATGAGAGGCAGCACTAGAGGGAAACAGAGATTAGATGCTGCAGGCCTGTGACATGGCTGAGTTCCCGCCGTGGTGAGGTAAGTAGGCAGCAGTGTAAGCTCCGCTCGCAACTCTGCATCTGCCGGGTAGGGGCAGGGGGGCACAGGTGCGCCCCCAGGACTGTGCACTCAGAGGCTACAGCCTTCTCCATCTCTGCCTCGGCCCAGCCCTTCCCCTAATCACCTGATATTTCCAAACATTTCTGAAATCAAACATGCTGCTGAGAGCTGGTTTAAGGCCCAACCAAAGGACTTTTATTTGAATGGTCTAGAAAAGCTGCAACTATGCTATACCGAGTACATCAGTCTCAGGGGGAATATGTTGAATAAATGTGTTATTTCATGTCTCTGCAATGTTATAGGTAGATAATTCTATGGCTAGAAGGAGTGAGCAGTGAGGCTTGTGTAATGGTTCTGCTCTTTAAGAATCCACCTCAGCGGCCGTGAAATCTAGGATAAAGACAAGAAATAAAGCACACTCAGAGAACCAGGGGTGCCTCTAGCCATTTTGTCACTCCAGGCAAGAAAACAAAACCTGTGGTGCCCCCCCCCCCCCCAACGTGCTTGGGGCTTCCTCCAGCCCCTTAAGAATGGATGCGTCTCTCGCTGTCCTCCTGTTGCCCTCTGTTCAATGGTAATCAGCCCCGATAACTGGCTCAGTCGGCACCAGTCCGAGTCAGCGGACAGCGGGGTCTTCTGCACATGCGCAGAAGACCCCAGCTGACGTTACTGGAGCTGATTGCCGCTAAACAGAGGACGGCGAGGGACGCATCCATGCTTATGTGGCTGGAGGAAGCCCCGGGTAAGTAAAAAAAGTTGTAATTTGTGATCTCTGGTACACTTTAAAGCGGACCTGAACTCAGAACATCCTCTCTGCTCTTAAAGATACGCAAAAGTATAAGAACCTTTACATTGAACCTGAGACGAGAGAGAGTGTCAGGTTCTATACTCACCTGGGGCTTTCATTAGGGCTGCTCGTCTCTCGCAGTGACTCCTGTCACCTGCAGCTGTCCCAGAAAACATGGTAAAGTCGCACTACATCGCACATGTGCGGCCCTGCCAGGCGCGCTCCCGTCCCTGTACTTGTACTGCACAAGCGTCGATACCTCGCATGATGGAGCGCAACTCGGCCAGACAATTGCAGATGACCGGAGTCACTTAGGGAGATGGGCAGCCATAACGGTGCTTAAGGAAGCCTCAGGTAAATATTGTACCAAAGATGCTCCTCGTCTCAGGTACACTTTAACCACTTAAGTACCAGCGGTCTCTGTTCCCTAAGGACCAGAGGCCGCCCGCTGGTACCAGCAACAGCGGAAATCTGATGAATACCGATGAATTGCCACACATACCCGCCGCAATCGCTATACACGCCGCACGCCGGGAACCTGGGCCACCCACACTGTCATCTCTATGACGGCAGAGTTCCTGTAAGCCGGTCAGGAGCCGCTTTCATTGGCTCCTGACCCTGTCTTTCAATGTAAGCCAATGGGAGCGGCTTACATTGAAAGACAGGGCCAGGAGCCAATGAAATCGTCTCCTGACCCGCTCACGGGGCTCTGCCGTAATAGAGACAGGCAGAGCCAGTGAGATGCGGCGAGGGACATCAGGTTTGAGTGGCGCGATCGCCGGGGAGCGACAGAAACTGCGGATGTGTGCAGCAGCGGCTAATTGAAATCTACGCCCTGCCATCCAGGAGCCACCAAAACAGGGTGTAGATTTCAATTAGCTTGGTCTGAAAATAATTAAACAAAACAAAATTCTTTGTTACAGCTGATACAAGTCTAAAAATACATTTGCACAGTTTCTACTTCCTGATTCATGGAAGAAGACATATTATTAACCTCCTGTGCGTTCAAAAAAGCTTATCTGTGACTGCCATGGCAGTCAGGTGCAATTAGAAACAAATGAGGGGGATATATATATATATATATATATAGTACAGTACAGTATATGATACATGGTACAGGGTGCGTTTCTCTATGTTTTTCTTCTGACCTGTGCAAGAGTTCGGGTCCACATTTTTTGAATACATGTATTTTTTGTTTTTGCCTAGGATGCGAAGGGCTTACCTTAGGCTGCCTGCACTCAGACGGCATCCACTTGTTTGGGAAGACGGGGGAGAGGGGAATGCATGCTGCATGCACACACCCGAAGCCGAAGGGGCAAGGGGGCACAGGCAGTGTCTTGGTCGCTCTCCCCTCAGGCATCCAGCGAGTCACGCTGCCTTCCTTCAGGCGGGGGGCGGAGTTACAAGTCCCCAAACGAGAGGAAGCCAAGCAAAATAAAGAAAGCGTGCCTGCAAAGGTCTCTCCATCCTCACAGCAAGCTTCACACACGCTCAGGACTTCATAGAGTGCTAGCTCCTCAGGGCAGCCGTACACAGGCAGGCGAAAAGGACAGAGTGTGGATGTCAGACATAGCTCTGTAAACAGTGGGGTTTAACTTCATATACGGCGCCGCACGCACGCAGAAAGCAACTGTGCAGCTGCTGCTATGGAGAGGGGCGGGCCAGGAGATGAGGAGAAGGTGGTGTGGGTGGAAGTTAGTGACAGGAAATGCAGTGAAGAACACTGCTTTCCATGTCTATTGGCTGGGCGGCAGAGGTGGCGGGCGTAGAGGCGGTGGCACGTGGTGTAAACAAACCACGATCGCTATGACAGGAAGAAGAAGAGGCAGCGCAGCTGATTGTAACAGCGGTGGTAAGCTGCAGTCTCCCCCCGCATCAGCGCTCCCCCCTTTCATGCCACTCCAAGCCGCTGCTTGTACCGCCTGGCGGTTAAGGCACCCCTGCAGAGAACCAGTGGTAGGAAAGGCAGGGATGCATGGAATAATCTCACCTTGGAAAGTTGCTGGCAACCTGGTACAGGTTTGTCCAGCGGCTACACGTGTCCCTCTGGCCGGGGACCAAGCTTGGCAGTGTCCAGATTCTCCTCCGTAGGACGGCAGGGCTGAAATCTGTGGTTGTGCCTTTGCATGGGTCTGCCCGGACTGTGTGCAAGTTCCGCACTATGCGGCCGCACCACAGACTATGGCAGGCTGCACTAGTGCAAAGTGTTATGCAGTAATATGGATGTCCAAAGCTCCCTGTTGCTTTGTGTGACTGTATAAACAGCTTGCGCGTTTCAGGAGGCAAGTCCTCCTTTCATCAGGCAAACGGCAAATAAAACCTTGTTATACCACACGGCACCTGCCATAGCCTTTCTTACATGCACTGCTACATTGACAAGTGCTAATCACTACTCCCAATTGCCTGCAAACTTTTTATACAGTCACACAGAGCAACAGGGCACTTTGGACATCCCCATTACTTAGTCCAACTTCTCATGAGAGTGTCTCAAGATTTCCTTTATTTATTTTAGAGCATCACTGGCATCAATCTATACAAAGATGTTGGTTAGCCTACTTGCTTGCACACTACTATGGCAGTTGGACTGAGCAACTGTCGATCAGAAGATGCTTTTAAAGAGAAAACTGAGGCAATTGACTTGTTCAAAAGACCAGTGTTCCATTCATTGATATATATAGGGCTTCATACTGAAAACAGTGATTGGTCTCCAGACTGTCACTTACTAGTAACTTTTATACATCATCTTTATATTTATCTAATTGTGAGTATCTTACAACTATTACTTATAATACTACACACAGGGCTTGATTCACAAACCCATGCTAACTATTAGCACGGGCGTGCTAAAGTTAGCACGTGAAGTGCCGCTTGCCGGACTTTTGCGTGCGATAACGCAGACTTTTGCATGGAAAGTCGCGTTATCGCATGCAAATGTCCGCGATCGCGGCACTTTGCGCGCGCAAAAAGTCCGCGAGTGGCACTTCACGTGCTAACTGTTTAGCATGCCCGTTCCAACAGTTAGCATGGGTTTGTGAATCAAGCCCCCAGTGTTGCTTAATACCTTCTAAAACCTGTCTGCAAAAATAAGTTGCATTAGCACTATTTGGTATGTGCCCTTATATCTGTACGCCAAACCCTTATTTTTAACACACCTTTTTCTAGGCACCAGCAATGATGTTTTAATAACTTGACTTTAAGGATATATCTGCTCCTTATCAACTAAATGAGTCTCCTCAGACTAAACCAAAGGTCACTCTTTGCAGTTTCCTTCAGTCCTTAAACTAATTCTCCTCTTCCTCTCTGCACTTTCTCCTTGCTCTGGCCATTTATATCAAGCTAACATACTGTAGTGTAGACTGTGCTAGAAGATAAGAAAAGTTCCTACCTAGTCTATTCTACAACACCGAGTAATTTCCAATTTACACTGAGTATTGTTATCCTTATTCATTTTAATTTTAAATATGTTTACATAACATACATTTTACATTGAATAAACAAACATTTTAAGTTCCTAAAGTACACATGCATTTCCAGAAAAAGTGCATATGTGATCCGAACCCTACTATGCATCAAAATGGTATACAATGCAAGTCAAAATTAAAAAAAAAAAAAAAACGGCTACACATTTCTTGTTCTTTTCAGAAGCTTAAATACTTCTACGCATAGCAAAAGTCAATAAGTCAGAGGGATCTAATGGAAATTAGAGTGTAAATAGGTATATAAATCCAAATATTAGAAAGGAAATTGTGCTGCTGTAGGTGGCCACAACTAATACACTTCTTGCAATTTATTGCCCCGTGTTTTATAAACATACAAACATACAGAATGCATATGAAGAACAGTAAATACAGTTTCTCAGCTCCTTATGCCTGCTGTCTGAGGGGTAATCAGGAAATTTGGACGCTGGGGGCACTGTCATAGGCATCCGTAGTAATATCAGCTACGGTAGGAAATTTGGGCACCTGGGGCGCTTGATAACATAGCGGGGTGCCAGTGCCATCCTCTTGGCAACTGCGGCTAAAAACGCATGGACTTATGCTGCGAAAGGCCAGAGGTACTTGCTAAAATAATGGGTGCCAGTGCCTCCTGCTATGCAAACTGTGGCTACTAATAGTGGGAGTTTGTACCACGGAAGTTCAGATTTCACCCAAATTTCCCACCATAACCAATATTAGCATGGGCGCCTATGGCAGCACTTAAACTTCTGTGGCAGCCAATATTTTTTAGTGTTTGCAGCTCATTTATGGCGGTAGTGGTGGTGGGGTGGGGGGGGGGTTGGTTAAGGTTAGGCATTGAGGGGGGTTGTTTAAGGTTTAAGGTTATGCATTGCTAGGGAAAAGTCTTTTAAGGATAGGCATGTGTGTGTGTGTGTGTGTGTGTGTGGGGGGGGGGGGGGTTCAAGGTTAGGCTTTAGTGTTTTTTTTAAAGGTTAGTCATTAGTGGGAGGGGTGTCTCAGTTAGGGTTAAGCATTGGCAGGTGGTGGTTAGGGATAGGCATCAATAGAGGGATTCGAATAGGCTTAATGCCTCACTACAGGTCGTACAACTCAGCACACAAGTGATTCCCCCCCCCCCATTCTGCCCACCAGCAGAGCTTTCTGTTGGTGGGCTCTGATCGCTCCTGGACTGTTTCTTTTTTTATAAATATTTGTTTTATTTTTAAATAAAATGAGCTATTGTTGTTGTTTTTTTGCCAGAACTCCCTCCCCCCACCGGCCAATCACCACGATCGGCTGTCATAGGCATCAGCCTATGACAGCCGATCACTTCTGAGCCTCTCCAGTACAGAGCTGCCATAGATTGCAGCGCTGTAAAGTGTAAATAGACGGTGGTTTCGCCATCTAACAGTCTCCTAGCGGCGATCGTCGCTGGGAGACTGATGACGGAGCAGAGATGCGCGCATATCGGCGCACACGATCTCCTGCAAATCCCTGCCCCAGGACTTGACGCCAATTGGCGTAAGGTGGTCCTGGGGCTGCTGCCGCGATTATGCCCATCGGCGTGACACGGTTGTCTAGAAGTTGAGGGAGGGATTACGGATTAGATGAAGGAGGATAGTGCAGAAAAAGTACAACTCACTACTGTAAAAAGATCAGACTAGCCAAAACATAAGTATTAACGATAAGGGAGGTTTACAGTGTCCAAGTGTGACCTACCAAGTGATAGTAGAGCATCAGCCTGTCACTTTCTGTCACTTTTAGCTTGATGCCTTCAGGCGAAAGATGGATTTGTAAATGAATGTAAAGCACATTATTAATGAACCATCAGTGATTTTATACAAGATGATTTGAAAGATAACTTAGTTCTGCCATTTTGAACAGAAATATAGGCAATAGGACTGAGGTCTGCCGTCCCATGCTGATACAAGTTTTGGCCTGCTGCTAAAGTTGTTATATTGAAAGGAATTACTATCTGTCATACCCTGTGCTAATTGTTCTGCATGCAATTTTTTTTTTTAAATTGTAAAGTTAGGCTTAGATAAGTCAATAACTTACCACTATTCAAATATTGTATGCTGTCTACCACACAATCAGAAGTTAAGTTGCTTTTGTACATAATTTGCTGGGACGTACTGGAATTGTATGTAATGTCTGAACACAGAGAAACATTTTAAGTGTACCAGACTGCTTAAAGCAAACATGAACTGAAAAATAATAGTAAAAATAAACATACACATACACATGCATGGCCGGACATAGATATCGGGAGCCTATAGGCACAGAAGTACTGGTGCCCTAAACTCTGCCCCTAAATGAGGCCACACCCACAAGCCATGCTCCTTTCCACAACTGAGATAATCTCGTTTTTGTACATAACATGGTCCCAAACTGTCACCACAAGGAATAAGTCCTGTTCTCTAAGAGCAACAGTCCTCAAATGGTTGTACAAAGCTTTAATATGTGCAGATATACAACAGTGGTCTTAATAAAAAAAACAAAAACAAAAAACAGAAGTAGGTTCGGTTCCTTGGAAGGAGGGAGTTGCTATGTTACACCCCTGGATCTGTACTGAACCGTTATATTAAATACTTTCTAAATCACAAACTAATGAGGAGTATGAAAATAAGGGTTGTTCTGAGATTACATTGCTGACTTGTGCTTAACTTAACTACTGTAAAGGTGGCCATACACTGGTCGATTTGCCATCAGATTCGACCAACAGATACATCCCTCTCTGATCGAATCTGATCAGAGAGGGATCGTATGGCTACCTTTACTGCAAAGAGATTGTGAACCGATTTCAGCCTGAAACCGTTCACAATCTGTGGTGGTGGTGCTGCTGCCGCCGCTTCCCCCCATCCCGCATACATTACCTGCTCCGCCGGCGCGACTCCCGGGTCTCCGCTCTTCTTCTCCGTCTCCGCTCTGGTCTCCAGGTCCAGCATGCTTTACTTCTTCCTGTCTGGGGGAAGTTTAAACAGTAGAGCGCCCTCTACTGTTTAAACTTCCTGCCGGGACAGGAAGATGGGAAGCATGCCGGAGACCAGACCAGAGCGGAGACGGAGAAGAAGAGCGGAGACCCGGGAGTCGCGCTGGTGGAGCAGGTAATGTATGCGGCTCTATTGCGTCAGCCGTCGGGCACTCAAACGCAGCTAGCGATGCGCTCTTTACCCGCGGGCGATCGACGGTTATTTTCCGCACGGCACGATCGACAGGATCGGACGGAATGGATCGAAATTCAGCGTGTAGCGCGAACGATTAGCAGCAGATTCGATCCCAGTGATCGAATCTGCTGTCGAAACGGGCGCAAATCGGGCCAGTGTATGGCCAGCTTAAGGATTGATCATGCAGATCGTGGTCGTAACTAGAACCAGACTGGCAGATCCACAATCTCTGCATGGCAATCATTTGGGTTAAACCAAACCAGACGATCACAATTGAAATACTGACGTCTGCACAACACAGTAGAATATTAATGTGTTTATTTACAAATATGCAGTATGACAACGACACAAACCTCCATACACATACAATCAAACAATGCGTGATGCACCACAAATACCAGAAATCCTAACTATCTATCTATCTATCTATATAGAATATATACAGCAACACACAAAATATCAGAATATATACAACAGTGCATAATCCGAATCAGCATACATAAAGGAAAGTCATACAAGCAGGAGTCAAACCAGGAAATCAGCATCAGGCAATAACATCAGGCAGAGAGTGGTCAGGCTAGCAAGGATCGATATTGGGAATTCAGAGTATAAATGCAAGGCAAGGCAGGAAACAGAACACAGGATCAATGGCCAGAGCCACAACTGCAGCAAGCACACAAAATGACCTAGCAATGTGCTGCTAGGAAGTCCAGCCTTAAATAGCAGCACATTTTTCAGGTGATCTATCAGGAAGTTCACATAGTTCCACCTGCTGGTGATCCGGGGAACTGCACAGTTCTCAGCAACAAGGGAGACACCTGCTGGTTGACAGTGGAAGTCCACAGCACAGTTCATTAGTAATGCCACAGCAGGACAACAGAGGCACAGATCATGACAACTACATGCTTGTTACAAATGTGTAGCTGAAACTACTGAAGTAAGTAAGAAGATCAGCATGATGCCCAGGCAACTGCTATCTTTTAGATCCAAGTCAGAAATTATAGCTTTTGTTAACCTCTCAGTAAAGGTCCGCTTCAACTTTTAACTTTTCATGGTGAATAGGTAAGGGGTCCTAAAATTATCTTTTACCGATTCAGCATGGTGAGATTAGCTATTTGGTAACCCCTTATCAAAGGTGTGATCATATAGCACCGTTATCTACCATTGTGTGATTCCCACATCTTTTTTGGGAACATGGACATGTATCCAAGAAGCCCTTGTTCCTCAACAATGGGACAAGGGTATTCTGTGCGGTGGAGGGAGAATTTTTCCCCTCCTCTCACATGGAACCCACCTCATGTTGGAAACTATATGGGTATGTGTTGTGTCAGGGAGGAAAAGATATGTAAGGTTAATTCTACCCAGATATCAGCTATTAAGTTTGTATTGCACAGAATCAGATAGCGGTGATGTTTGAGATACTTATATCAGGCATTATGTTGGGGCCTGCCATAGTCAGAACAATTGCATCAGGTTTCCCCACAAAGCTGGTATATCTACAGGCATTGGGCTTCGAGATGCTGCTTTGTTCTTTGATTCACTTTATTATGCAGGGATGGGCCTTCAGAGGTAAAGTCTCTCCCCGGCTGCTTCACTGGCCTCAATTCACTAAGAACATGCTGGAGATAATAAGGCAAGAGAAAACTTACCACCACACAATGAGAGAGTTATCTTATCTCTTCATTTTTTTGAAAAGTTTACTTAAAGGGGAACTGAAGAGAGAGGTATATGGAGGCTGTCATGTTTATTTCCTTTTAATCAATACCAGTTGCCTGGCAGCCCTGCTGGTCTATTTCTCTGCAGTAGTATCTGATTAAAAGTTTAAAACCAGAAACAAGCATGCAGCTAGTCTTTTCAGATCAGACTTATAAGTCTGATCCACTGAAACACCTGATCTGCTGCATGCTTGTTCAGGGGCTATGGCTAATAGTATTAGAGGCAGAGGATCAGCAGGGCTGCCAGGCAACTGGTATTGTCTAAAAGGAAATAAACATGACAGCCTCCATATACCTCTCTCTTCAGTTCCCCTTTAAAGACAGAAGAGTTAACTTTAGGTTTGCCTGAGGTAACATGTTTCCTGAATACAATGCCTCATCTCCATGGTGATCACTCTAGAAACGTTACTAAAGACAGGAGATAAGCTTAGTGAATTGGGGCCACTGTTACCTAAACTATGGCCAGCCTTTACTTACTTTTAAATGCCCATCCCTAGCTTTAGGATTATATTGAGGTTGAATGTTTGATTAGGCAGTGGGACCCTATTCAACCCTAAAAAAAAATATGCTTTTATCCCTAAATCCATCTCACCACCCAATTCTAGCACTGCTTCTGCAGTTGATGTAATTGCCTAAATACAGAATTGGTGATGCCACAGTCAGGACTGTGTTCACTTAGTGACAGCCGAACATCAGTGTAAATAGACTGTGGGCAGGTGCTGCTCCGGTGGCATAACCCAATGTTCTTTGACACCATGTTATTAACCAATGCTAACCTTCTTGGGGGAAAAGGGGTTAAAGGGTAGGAAGAGGGACCTCACATATTTCTTTTTTTTTCAAATCTCTTTTTTTACGTAAAGGTGTTCTGTTAGTACAATCAACTTTGGAGCAACTTCAGGGCAAGTGGGAGCTTACTAGCTGACAACAACCCACACTACAAATTTGTGTCATAGCATGAGATGAAATTACATGGTACGATGACTACTGACTTTCCTAACTCAAGATCTGTGGACTGTACCAACATAATGGGCTAAGGTCCACCCTCAATTCCCAGAGGACTATGGTTGTACTCCCAGCAAGCAATCACATAAGCTCCATGGTAAAACAACGTTTCATATGGTGAATTAAACAAATAAAAAGAAAACAAAGTGTAGACTGATTTTTAAGAAGTCTCAAAGACTAGATATAAGTTTTACATGTACTGGCCATTAGAGATGGCCTAAACCTCCGATTTTAAGTTCGTAAACCGGGTTTGTGAACCTCCCGTGAAAGTTCGGTTCGCCCGAACTTTCGAGAACCGCAATAGACTTCAATGGGGAGGCGAACTCTGAAAACTAGAAAAATTTATGCTGGCCACAAAAGTGATGGAAAAGATGTTTCAAGGGGTCTAACACTTGGAGGGGGCATGGCGGAGTGGGATACATGCCAAAAGTCTTGGGGGAAAATCTGGATTGGATGCAAAGCAGCGTTTTAAGGGCAGAAATCACATCGAATGCTAAATTGCAGGCCTAAAGTGCTTTTAAACATCTTGCGTGTGTATACATAGATCAGGGAGTGTAATTAGAGTACTGCTTCACACTGACACAGCAAACTCACTGTGTAACGCACCGCAAACAGCTGTTTGCATAGTGAGGGCCGTGCTGGACTGGTGCGCACCATGGCGAGATTGCTCTTTCTCAGGTAGCGGACAGGCACAGTGACACTGCGTGTGCTCAACTCACGTAGGTAGGTGGGTGCACTGTGAACAACAGGTAGGTAGGTAGGTATATGCAGTAATGGGTATACAATGTGCACCTGTCACACACAGACAGGTAGCGGACAGGCACAGTGACACTGCGTGTGCTCAACTCATGTAGGTAGGTAGGTGCACTGTGAACAACAGGTAGGTATGTATATGTAGTAATGGGTATTACAATGTGCACCTGTCACACACAGACAGGTAGCGGACAGGCACAGTGACACTGCGTGCACTCAACTCACTTAGGTAGGTGGGTGGGTGCACTGTGAACAACAGGTAGGTAGGTATATGCAGCAATGGGTATTACAATGTGCACCTGTCACACACACAGGTAGTTACTGAATGTGCTGGACCTGGAAGTGGCACACACACAGTATGAATTATCAAGGCTGTCTATGCAACACAAGTGTCAGTGGGACACACACACAAAAAAAAAAATAGATCACAAGAACTCTCAAAAGAGCTGTTGTGGGGTGCTATTTTAGCAATAAGAATCAGCAAGAAGCAAGCAAACAAGCCTACAAGAGCCTAACTAATCTTTCCCTATGAGAGTCTGCAGCAGCAGCAGCAGCTGTCCCTTCTCTATTTACTGTAGGCACACAAGTGAGTAAAATGGCCGGCGATGCCTGCCTTTTATAAGGGGGGGGAGTGGCTCCAGGAGGGAGTGTAACCTGATTGGCTACAATGTGCTTGCTAACTGTGATGTAGAGGGTCAAAGTTGACCCTAATGGTGCATTATGGGGGCGAACCGAACTTCCGCAATCGCAAACCCCCGGAAGTTCGCCGGGAACTGGTTGTCGGCGAACCGTTCGGGCCATCTCTACTCCCTGTGTGCATTTACTTCAGACAGTGGTGAGGAACGAGCAAGCGGGACGTGTATATGCGCATATTGCGGGGGGTAGCGGCTGTGACCTAGTGCCCATTTAACGGGTGGGCCATTTTACTGGTACAGTATAAAGACCTAACATTTTGGCTGTAAGCAGTTTGCATCATCTCTTCCTCCTTACTCCTCCCCTTCTTCCTAGAGAAACCTGGTTCCTAGCAGTATCTATCTGTTGGCAAAGATCACAGCCGGCTCTACCTCTTATGATGTCAAACATGTCATTGCTGGGGACAAACTCTAAAGATAGCCACTAATGGTCCAATTTCTAGCAAAAAAAAATTCTAACCAGACAATGCTGATTGAAGGTTATCGGATTGGTTGTAAATAATCTCCATTGATGAGCACAATTGAGTATGAACATCTATAACAGTTGTCCGACTAGATTTTCGACCGCAACCAAAATTTGGATTTTCTTGTCACTTGTGATAGGAAGCAAATATTGTTTCATTGATTATGTATTGTACGATGTATTCTAATATTTCACTTTCAATCTGATTTATCTGATCGCTCAAATGATTTTTCACTAGAAATTGGATCGTTAGTGGCCACCTTTAGGAACTAGGAAGGTAGAGTCAGTTTGAGGGAGTAGCAGTGTAGAGACTGACACCACCAACAACTTGCAACCTACATTTTAGATTTTTGTATTTCTCAAGCAATACGTTTTGCAGTTTCATTTTTAAAGCACATCTTTTATAATGGCATTTCTGTTATGTAAACTTAAAAATAAATGGATTTGAACTTGGAATGTAAAGGTGGCTGGATAGTGTAATGGTTAAGGGCTTTGCCTCTGACACAGGAGACCTGGGTTCAAATCTCGGCTCTGGCTTTTCAGTAAGCCAGCAACTATTCAGTAGGAGACTATGGGCAAGTCTCTCTAACACTGCTACTGCCTATAGAGCGCGTCCTAGTGGCTGCAGCTCTGGCGCTTTGAGTCCACCAGGAGAACAGCGCAATATAAATGTTCTGTGTTTGTAAATATAAATAATAAAATTTAAATTTACAAGCGTAAACATTTATAAATATAATGTTGGATTAAGGATCAGAATCTTAGCAGTAAATGGCTTCTCAGAATAAACAGACATATTTCAATGATACTATTATTGGGCACATAAGGAAATGCATAGAGAGTCAAACACTGCACTGCAAGATATAAAGAATGTTTATGATTAGTGAATGTATGCATACGATAAAGAAGCATAAATATGTGCATCTTTGATTTTTCTCCATGTGTTATATATACAGCCATCCACTCAGAGACCTGATCTATAGCTGTTTTGAACTGAATCTGTATTGATTTCCTAGCAAGCTTTTGCAGAGACAATTTGCGCCCACCCTCTCTATCCTCACCCAGAAACCAGCATAGTTTCAGCTATAACTATGATCAAGCACACAGACTTCCCAACCTCTTCTTGGAAAATGTTATTACACAGACAGCTAAGGATGTGTAGTACATCAAAATAAAGGTGGTGGGCAGGAGGACAGAGATTTATAGACCCATCTAGTTGATTCATTAAAGAACTGCAGAGCTGCTGTGTACTGGGATTTGAAAATACGCCACACATGAATGTCAAAGATTTTAACTGCATTAGATTAGGAGCCATGTTTAAGGAGAGGGTTTTATTATGTATTTGCAGTTTTTAAATAGTATTCATGTTTTAAATATTTATTGGGAAAATGAAAGTCGATTAGTATTATATTCTTAGAGGCATAGGTTAGAGTGTGTGCAAAGTGTCTCTGCATACTTCCATACCAATCATACATACATAAAAAATGGCAACATGGTCGGAAATTTCGGTACAAGGGGATACAAAATGTCACACTAGGTCCACAGGACTGTGCCCCATGAGTGCGTCCATTTGAAAAGGGCGCCTGGAAAAAAGGGCGCCTGGTGTAGCCCATATCTGCCAAATTCGGCTACAAAAAGGGCGCCTGGTGTAGCCTATATGCAAAATTCGGCTACAAAGGGCGCTCGGTGTAGCCCATATATTCCAAATTCAGTTCCAAAGGGTGCCTGGTGTAGCCACAAAAGCTAGTTTTAGTTTATAAAAAGGATGCTGTTATAGGCAAAATTTGTTTGGACTATAAAAGGGCTCTAGATATAGCTGAGAAAAGTGATTACTATGACCTAACTTCTCCCTAATCTCACACAGAACCCTCCCCCAGTGGTACCTAACCCTAAGACTCCCCTGGTGGTGCCTAATCCTAACCCCGCCCCCCCCCCTTGGTGGTGCCTAACCATACCCTCCGGTGGTGCCTAACCCCCTGGTGGTGCCTAACCCTAACCCCTCCCTGGTGGTGCCTAACCCCCCCTTGGTGGTGCCTAACTTTAAGACAGCCCCTAGTGATTACTATGACCTAACTTCTCCCTAATCTCACACAGAACTCTCCCCTAACCCTAACCCCCCAGGTGGTGCATAACCCTAAGACCCCCCTGGTGGTGCCTAACCCTAAGACCCCCTGGGGGTGCCTAACCCTAAAACCCTACAGGCGTTGCCTAACCCTAAGACTCCCCTGTTGGTGCCTAACCCTAAGACCCCCCCCTCAGGTGGTGCCTAACCATAAGACTCCACTGGTGGTGCCTAACCCTAAGACTCCCCTGGTGGTGCCTAACCTTAATATCCCCAGGTGGTGCCTAACCCTTGTAGCCGAAACAAAAATATGGGCTACAAAGGAGTGCCCTTTTGTAGCAGAATCAAAAACCTTGTAGCCAAAAACCTTGTAGCCGAATAAAAAATATGGGCTACAAAGGGGCGCCCTACTGTAGTCGAACATAGCAAAATAAAATATGGGCTACCAAGGGGCGCCCGCTTGTAGCCAATATCAAAACTTGGGCGCCCTTTTCACCACCCGATATTTTCAGAAATAACATTGATGTCTATGGAGGCACCCTTTTCATACAGGCGGCTCAGGCGCCCTTTTCAACTGATTCCCTATGAGTACCCAAATATCTGCTATAAAGACTAAAATATAACTTTTATTGTGTGGCTAAAAACACATTGCCAGTAGTTCTGGCTAGTAAGGGTCAATCACAGGCTCGGTATAAGAGGGGTTCTTTGCTGACCCCCCCACGGTCGCATCATTCTGTTACCGAAGAGTGGGAGGGTGGGGTGTAGCTCACCCTCTGACTATTCTGGGTCGGTTTCTCTGTATAGTCACAAGCCTAACCTCTAATAAGCGAACCCCACCACAGTTTAGGGGATCCATGTTGATTATTCTGTAATGCAAACTGGTGAAGGGTTGTAGTACAAATGACTGATGTCTGTGTGAGCCCACCTGCACATAGCGAGTGCACTCACTGGTTTTGTCAAGTGCAAGTACACTCGCCAAGTCAGCTTCTCACGGTATGCAAAACTGTCCAGGTTGGAGACAAGCAGCACATTTCAAACTTCTCTTTGAAGATTTTATATTGAGTGCTTTCGTGGACTGGGGTGTCCATTTCTGGGGATCAGGGTTGTCATTTTCTTTGTTTGTAGTATATATATGGCCAGTAGAGATGGCCTGATCGGTTTGCCAGCGAACAGTTCCCGGCGAACTTTCGGTGGTTCGCGTTCGCGATCGAACGCAAACTTTTCCGGAAGTTCGGTTCGCCCCCATAGTGCATCAAAAGGGTCAACTTTGACCCTCTACATCACAGTCAGCAGGCACATTGTAGCCAATTAGGCTACACTCCCTCCTGGCGCCCCCCCCCCCCCCCCTTTAAAGGCAGGCAGCGTCAAGCAGTGGACTCACTTGTGTGCCTGCAGTAATTAGTGAAGGGACAGCTGCTGCTGCTGCTGCAGACTCTCATAGGGAGAGATTAGTTAGGCTCTTGTAGGCTTGTTAGCTTGCTCCTTGCTGATTCTTATTGCTAAAATAGCACCCCACAAAAGCTCTTTTGAGAGCTAATCTTGTTCTTGTGATCTATTTTTTTTTGTGTGTGTCCCACTGATACTTGTGTTGCATATACAGCCTTGATAATTCATACTGTGTGTGTGCCACTGCCAGGCCCAGCACATTCAGTGACTACCTGTGTGTGTGACAGGTGCACATTGTAATACCCATTACTGCATATACATACCTACCTACCTACCTGTTGTTCACAGTGCACCCACCTACCTAAGTAAGTTGAGCGCACACAGTGTCACTGTGCCTGTCCGCTACCTGTCTGTGTGTGACAGGTGCACATTGTAATACCCAGTACTGCATATACCTACCTACCTGTCTTGCCCTGAGGCAGGGCAAGACAGAACTTGGATGGCAAATTGGGACAGCTCTGGCCACAGGTCAAGCCTGCGCATCCAGTAGTCCAAGGGTTCATCGCTGCTCCCAGTGTCTACATCCACACTTAAGGCCAGGTAGTCGGCTACCTGCCGGTCCAGGCATTGGTGGAGGGTGGATCCCTAAGGCGAGGCGTTGGACTAAATAATGTCCGCATGTCCGACATCACCATGAGATCACTGGAGCATCCTGTCCTTGCCTGCGTGGACATGGGAGAAGGATTACTGGCAGTGGTACCTTTATTGCGTTGTGCTGTGACATCACCCTTAAACGCATTGTAAAGCATAGTTGCCAGCTTGTTCTGCATGTGCTGCATCCTTTCTGTCTTCTGGTGAGTTGGTAACATGTCCGGCACTTTGTGCCTATACCGAGGGTCTAGTAGTGTGGCCACCCAGTACAGCTCATTCCCCTTGAGTTTTTTTATACGGGGCTCCCTGAACAGGCTGGACAGCATGAAAGACACCATCTGCACAAAGTTGGATTTAGTAGTACTATCCATCTCCTCTTGCTCTTCCTCAGTGACGTCATGTAAGTCCTCCTCCTCCCCCCAGCCAAGAACAATACCACAGGAACATCAAGCAGCACAAGCCCCCTGCGACGCCTGCTGCGGTTGTTCTTCTGCCGCTGCCTTCTTCTCCTCCTCCAAAGAAACACCTTCCTCATCATCCGAGTCTGACTCCTCTTCCTCCTCCTCCCCCCTCTGTGCTGCCGCAGGTGTTAAGGAAACATCTGGCTCTGATGAGAATTGATCCCACAACGCTTCCTCCGGTAACTGTTCCTGTTCACGCTTCTCCACAGCTCGATCCACCACTCTACGCACGGCACGCTCCAGGAAGTAAGCGTACGGGATCAAGTCGCTGATGGTGCCTTCACTGCGACTCACCAGGTTGGACACCTCCTCAAACGACCGCATAAGCCTGCATGCATTTCGCATCAGTGTCAAGTTCGGGGGCCAGAACATCCCCATCTCCCCAGATTGTGTCTTTCTACTGTAATTGTACAGGTACTGGATGACAGCTTTCTCCTGTTCTAGCAGGCGAGAGAACATGAGCAGGGTCGAATTCCAGCGAGTCGGGCTATCACATACCAAACGTCTCACCGGCAAGTTGTTTCTCCGCTGAATGTCCGAGAAGCATGCCATGGCCGTGTAAGACCACCTGAAATGCCCACAAAACTTCCTGGCCTGCTTCAGGATGTCCTCTAAGCCTGGGTACTTTGACACAAATCTTTGAATGACTAGATTCAGCACATGTGCCATGCAGGGTACATGTGTCAGCTTTCCCAAATTCAACGCAGAAATAAGATTGCTGCCGTTGTCACACACCACGTTGCCGATCTCAAGCTGGTGTGGGGTCAGCCACTGATCCACCTGTTTGTTAAGAGCAGCCAGGAGAGCTGGTCCAGTGTGACTCTCCACTTTGAGGCAAGACATGTCTAATATGGCGTGACACCGTCGTACCTGGCATGCAGCATAGGCCCTGGGGAGATGGGGCTGTGTAGCTGGAGGGGAGAGCGCAGCACCAGTAGAGTTGAAGTGCCACTCAGCCAAGGAGGAGGAGGATGACGACAGCGAAGAGGATGTAGCAGGCAGAGAGGAGGTGGCCGTGGAGGTGCCACAAGTTGGTCCGTTGCACAGCCACGTACTCCCTGCTTGTCAGCGGTCACCAGGTTGACCCAATGGGCTGTGTACGTAATGTACCTGCCCTGACCGTTCTTGGCAGACCAGGCATCCGTGGTCAGATGGACCGTTGACCCAACGCTGTGTGCCAGAGATGACACCACTTGCCTCTCAACTTCACGGTACAGATTGGGTATTGCCTTTTTAGAGAAATAATTGCGGCCTGGCATCTTCCACTGCGGTGTCCCAAGGGCCACAAATTTACGGAAGGCCTCAGAGTCCACCAGCATGTATGGTAACAGCTGGTGAGCTAACAGTTCCGCCACGCCAGCTGTCAGATGCCGGGCAAGGGGGTGACTGGCAGAAATTAGCTTCTTCCGCTCAAACATTTCCTTCACGGACACCTGGCTGCTGTGGGCAGAGGAGCAGGAACCGCTCAAGGGCAGAGGCGGAGTGGAGGAGGGTGGCTGTGAAGGTGCAAGGGAGAAAGCGGCTGAAGATGCTGCACCTGAAGGAGGAAGAGGAGAAGGAGGGTGGCATTTCTTTTGTGTGCTGCTTTTGCTCAGGTACTCTTCCCATTGCAGTTTGTGCCGTTTCTCCATGTGCCTTCGTAAGGCACTTGTCCCTACGTGAGTGTTAGCCTTTCCACGGCTCAATTTTTGGTGGCAGAGAGTACAGATGGCATTGCTCTGGCCTGAGGCAGACACATTAAAACATTTCCAAACCGCTGAGCCCCCCTGGGGTGATGGCACTATGGTGGCATCAGCAGCTGACGTTGAAGGGCATGTTGGCTGGCTGTACATAGGTGGCGATACATGGCGCCGGACACTGCCACCTGCTGTTTCTGATGACGAGCTCCCCCTGCTTCTTTCAGGAACTCGTCTCCTCCTACTCCTCTCTGACTCCCCCTCTGAACTGTCCCCTTGGTCATCTTGTCTATTAGAAACCCATGTGGGATCCGTATCATCATAATCATCATAATCATCCTGCCCAGCTTCGCTTGCCTCAGACACCTCTAAAACTGCACCAACAGCAGGTACTTCACTATCCTCCTCTTCCTCACACATTACGTCCATTGTGTCGCCGCCTAACTCAGACATATGAGATGGTGTAACTTGCTTAGCGACTTCATCTGGTTGTAAGAATAATGGCTGTGAATCAGTTAATTCCCCACCAATTAACTCCTGCGAAGTGTCAAATGCAACGGATGTGGTGCTTGTAGTAGCGCTGGTGGCTGCGGAAGATGAGGTGTTCTGTGTTAAATAGTCAACCACGTCCTGACAATCTTGGGAGTTCATGGCACATGCCTTCTTCTGAGCACTGTACTTTGGGCCCGGGCCGCAAGAAAACACATCAGCACGACCTCGCACAGACCTGCTGGGTGGCCTTCCTCTGGGTCTGCCTCTACCTCTTCCTCTACCTGTTTTGTCCGTTTTGTCCATATTGGGGGGTTGAAGTGAAAGGTATGCCCTGGCTTGACTAATACAATGTGCAGTCACACTGGTGCAGATAACAGGTATGCATGGAGTGGTATATCACACTGCGTGCACTCACGTAGGTAGGTGGGTGCACTCAACACAACAGGTAGGTATATGCAGTGATGAGGTGGGTGCACTCAACACAACAGGTAGGTATATGCAGTGATGAGGTGGGTGCACTCAACACAACAGGTAGGTATATGCAGTAATGGGTATTACAATGTGCACCTGTCACACACACAGGTAGTCACTGAATGTGCTGGGCCTGGCAGTGGCAACACACAGTATGGATTATCAAGGCTGTCTATGCAACACAATTGTCAGTGGGACACACACACACAAAAAATAGATCACAAGAACAAGATTAGCTCTCAAAAGAGCTGTTTTGGGGTGCTATTTTAGCAATAAGAATCAGCAAGGAGCAAGCTAACAAGCCTACAAGAGCCTAACTAATCTTTCTCTCTCTAGTCTTGTGGTAAACAGTGCTAGTACTTGACCCCCATATGACTAGAGGCCTACATATAAGTCATCTAATTCTTACATTTAAAGGGAACCTGAAGCAAAAAGTATATAGAGGCTGTCATATTTAATACCTTTTAAACGATACCAGTTGCCTGTCTGTCCTGCTAGTCTATTTTGCTGCAGTATTGTCTGAATCACACCACAAATAAACATGCAGCTAATCTTGTCAAATTTGACAGAAATATCAGAAACACCTGATCTGCTGCATGCTTGTTCAGGGTCTATAGCTTAAAGTATTAGAGGGAGAGGATCCGCAGGATAGCCAGGCAATTGGTATTGCTTAGAGGAAATAAATATGGCATCCTCCATATACGTCTCGCTTCAGGTTCCCTTTAAAGTGGCTGCAGCTGTATGCAAATGATCTTTTCTGCCTTCTGACTTATAGGAAGAAGCAAAATCAGTAATGCAGTATACTGTATATGTAATATTCCTCTGGATTACTTTGAAAGCTTTCTGCAATTAATATTTCAAATTACTGGTATCCTTTAGGCAACTAACATATGACTTCTATTAAGTAATTCTATGCATAGCTTTTGTTTTGTTTTGTTGGACAGTGCATCTAAATTTGTACTGAAGACCTTCATTGCTCTCCTATAAAAGACGCACAATAAATATATTACAGTATTACCAATACACTACCTCATAAATACCTGAGCTGACTATTTTTATGTTTATATGTTTGCACTGCTTGGTGCAGCCTATTTTTTAGGTTAGTTTATAAATAGCATGTACTGTAATCTTTAAGGTATTTTATGTTATGTTCAAATCTGTTTGATATGAAACAAACCCTGCTTTGTGAAATAGCAGTACCATAAAAATGGATGAGTTACTGATCCATTAAAAATCTATAGCTCATAAAATACACATAATGCCGTCTGAATTACAATTAGTGTGAATATGCATTGCACTCAGGGCCGGCCTTAGGTTTCACAGCGCCCTGAGCGAAACCTTATTTTTGTGCCCCCCATTCATCCTTTTCCCATGTGCATATACACGCACGCACGTATACACACACACACAGGCCCATATGCAATTCCCCTTTTCCCCTGAGATATCTCCTAGGACAGCGGTTCCCAACCTTTTTGATGTCGTGACACATCATGCCAAATGCTCAGATCTCTGTGACACGTCACGTATGTATAATAGGAAAAATACTATTAATAACCACGAATGGATGGAAAGAGTGCATTATCATGAATACACTTAAAAATGAAGGCTAGAACCTTTCAGGAATATTCATAAAAACAATCAGTGGGACAGGTAGCCGCCCCCCCCCCCCCCCATTTAGAATGATAGCACAGCATCGACAATTTGCACCATGCATTATAGCTGCAGTCCGCCCCCCCCCCCCCTCCAAAATGCCCTCAGACTCAGTATAGATAGGTAGCCAGGTATAGGTGCCCCCAGTATAGGTTCTCATGTATAGGTGCCCTCAATATAGGTTGCCAAGCATAGGTGCCCCCAGTATAGGAAGTCAGTTAAAGGTCTCCATCCTCCCCATAGGTAGCCAAGCGTAGGTGCCTTCCCTCAGTATAGGTTGCCAGCTATAGGTGTCTCAGTATAGGAAGTCAGGTGTAGGTGCCCTCCCTCAGTATAGGTAGCCAGCTATAGGTGTCCCCAGTATAGGTAGTCAGGTGTTGGAGCCCTCAGTATAGGCAACCAGCTATAGGCGCCCCCTTGGAAGCCGGCGCCCTGAGCGACCGCTCCGGTCGCTCATATCAAAGGCCGGCTATGATTGCACTCCTGCCATGCATGAGATCGTAATATTCATTGCGATAGAGTAGCTGTTAATTACATACACATTAATTTGAATATTTGTTATGTGGTACACAGGTGTAGTATGCTCCAATGTTTTGGGAAGTTTTAGTGCCAATAATGGACCAATGTAGTAAAACTAGCATCTCTAAGGCCTCTTTTACACAGGAAGCTGAACTACATGCTTGACGGGCATCTTGGCTGCCAATCATGAGCACCATTCGGGTGCAATTAAAGTGAACCTCAAATGAATTCGGCCAGTCAGGCCAGTCTGCGCAGTCCATTTACGCTGGGAGCATTCTGCACCTGCGCATTAGTACTGGCCAGGCATGTGCACTAGGTCCTGACTTCCAAAATTACCAGAACCCATAGCAGAGGATCCAGGCGGGGAGGAGTTCGGCAAGGGACCGATCATCCATGAAGGGGGCTGGAGGAAGCCCCAGGTATGTATGAATTTCTTCTTTCCATTCATCTCAGGTGCTTAAAATTGAATGGTAGCCTTTGTAACACCACACGTCAGTGTTACTAATCAGCTGAAAACCACAACGTCGCATCTGAGCATGGCCGCACTCATATATGACTCCATAGGGGCCAACTCTTCACCGCAGATACTGAGCGCCAGCAAGCAACAAACTGGTGAGTGTAAGCAGGTGACATCTGATTAATTAATGTGAAAGAGGCTCTGGTAAGCAGTGGGCTGATTACATGTACATTTGTACATGTGCTGCCTGCACCCCAGGCCCGGTTCTAGACTTTTTGCTGCCTGAGTCAAACCTGTGAGGATGGACCCTCCACCCCCGCCGATTTTGAATGATCGCACAACACCCTACAATTTACTCTACTTCATTTAATGTTCTTACATGACAAGCTGCATCTCAACACAATAGCACACTGGCTGGCTGTGAGTCTGTGACAAACAATTGGCTCACCCTCAGCCACTCCATTCCTCCTCAATCAGGACAGCAGTATCAACTCCTCCCTTCTGCTGTGCAAGTCAAATGAAACACTGCTGCTCTCCTGCCTCCCCCCTTCTCACTCACTGTCAGACCCCTCACACAGCAAAACAAGCTGCTTTTCCCCAATTATGACCTCTTCACCTCGCTCTCCTCTCGCTCTTCCTCTCGCTTCTACTCTGACTGCATGCTGTTAGTGTAAACACAGTACAAAAATGCTGCCCCTGTAATCTCTGTGCCTAATGCAAATGTTTCACCTTGCTTCATGAGGGAACCGGCCCTGCCTGCACCCAGTGACACGTGTCAGAGAGAAAGATACTACTACAATTGTTTCTTTCTGCATACCTGCTCCTCTGTGACTATTTCGGGGATATACCTGTACTGCTCTGCTGACTATAGCTAGTTTATCTTCAATCTGAAATTCAGTGAAAAGTTGTTTCACACTCAGAAGAATATAGAGACTAATGCTAGTAGTATTGGGAAAAGTACTTTTATGTTATAGATATTCTGTTTTATAATTAAGTTATGGACCTGTTTTAGTACCTTTTGTACATGTATGTTAATGCATGTGCATACAATGAGTCTGATAATTGTGTGTGTATAAATGTGTGTACATTGTGCATGCATGCCATGTGTGCATTGCATGGATGTGTACATGGTATGTGCAGGGCCGGGCCGAGGCATAGGCTGGAGAGGCTCCAGCCTCAGGGCGCATTGTAGGAGGGGGCACAGAATTCATTCAGCTGTCATTCCTAATTGTGTTTTAAGCAGAAAGAAATAAGAAAAGGGGATACATAGCAGTGACTGCAAGCCAGATAACTACATATTAAGGTGCTGGGGAGGTTGTGGGCCCTGTGGCGCCTCTTAGTATAATAGCAATCAGTGTGTGACAGCTGGGGTGGGAGGGATGGAGGGGTGCATTTTGGTGTCTCAGCCTTGGGTGCTGGAGGACCTTGTCCCAGCTCTGGGTATGTGCATTGTATATACTGTTTAAATTTGTGCATGCTTAGTGTGTAGAAGTGTGTGCATTGTATGCAAGTCGGGCTCTATCGCCCTGTATATGGGCGATCGTTCACCTTCCAATCCATTTTGGATTGCATATCAATTGGGCGGTTCTGCTGTCTCCCGCCTCTGCTGTCCCCCATTATAAAAGTGCCAGGTTAGCGACACGCAGATTGTCGCTAGCCTGCTATTTACCTCTGCTCCCCCGCCTCCTGTATAGCGCGGCTCCCCGAAATGTGTCCCTTCCCTCCCTGCCTCTGTAAGCCGATTGGAGGAAGCTTACAGAGGCGGGAAGGGAAGGAACATAGGCGGGGAGCCACGCTATACAGGAGGCGGGGGAGCGGCTGTGACTGACAAGCAGAGGTAAATAGCAGGCTAGCGACAATCTGCATGTCGCTAGCCTGACGCTTTTTTTTAATGGGGAACAGCAAAGTGGGGGGGGGGCGGACACACAATGAAAGGACACAGAGGCTGGTCATCATACACAGAACATGCCTCTGTGTCCTAATATGATTTCACAAACTCAACTCGGGTTCCCTTTAAAGGTTATTAAGCTGTTGTGTATCTTATAGAGCAGAAAGGACGTTCTGAGTCCAGGTCCGCTTTACCCAAGGCATTGCATACTGCAACACAGTAAAGATTGGTTTCAAGCTACAAGCTCTAAATCATAGCTATGATTAAAAGCTTGTAGCTAGAAACATGTCAGCAATTTGATGCATGTAACTGTGTTCTATTTTATGTATATATCCTACAATAAAGATTTGAAAACCTGGACAAGTGCGGACCTTCCTCTTCTACATTTTCCTGTGCTTTTCTGGCCTGGTCGTGCACTGTTGCAGAGGTTTTCTGGGTGGTAGCGGTGTTCACACTTTCGTTTCTACAGTAAAGATTGGTGCTGCATACTATACATGATTGTTAAATGTGAAAGGCATGCTCCAGTGCCCATAACCATAGCTATACAGTAATAATTAGATATTGGAACTGTTTTTGATGTTGAAAACAGGATAATTTATGTAAAAGTGGGTATCCTGAATAATTGTCTACATTCTAGTATATGTCATTACGTTTCCTCCTTAAACTATTCATTTCTCTAGTGGCCTCCAAAGCTCCTGTAAGATTTTCATTGCATGCAGGCCCTTGCTGTGGCACCACATTCTGCAATGTTTAGGACCAACCTGTATCACTACTCTGCCTCCCCCTCCACTCTCCTGCAGTCCCATAGGAATTAGTGTAGAGCTACAAAGAAATGGCTACCAGAGTGTATACTCAATATACACTGGAAAATGTCAGCCATTTTTTGTAGTCCATTTGATGATCACTGTTGAAATGAGTAGCCAGGTTTAGTCTGATTATGGTAGGATAGCCATAAGAACATGCTAGCCAACCATCTGCATACTAATACTGCAAAATGTTTAGTTTTCCAAACATTGGGCAGCATGGTAGCTAAGTGGCTTGCCTTGCAGTGTTCTAGTCCTTGGTGTCTAGCCCTTGGTGTCACAATTGATGTGTGTGGTCAGCACAGAGTTCCCTTTTAGTACAAAGAGGGACTCAAAAGAAAACAGGAAAGTCTACGAGAGCATCATAATATCTTCACTTGTTTAATTTCTGAGAAATGGTCTCATCTTGCCATAATTGCCAAAATGCATTGAAGCAGAACTGAAGCTAGAAAAAAAATTCAGATACTTACCTATGAAGAGGGGAGGCTCTGGATACTATAGAGCCTTCATTGCCCCCTCTCAGTGTCCTGGTTCCAGACCTGTCCCGTTAGAATTTGCCACCTCCAAGAGCCCTCAGAAGGCTTCCGAAGCACTCATGTGCCCAAGTCAGTGCTCCCATAGAGTGGGGGCTTTGCACTGCAAATTAAGCAGAACTTTTTGGGGTCTGTGCCCCAAACCTCTGATGCTTATTTATATTATTTAGCGGGATAAGCTGCCTATTTATATTTTTAAGAGAACATTCTGTCGATTTATTTTGCATATGCCAATGCTAGTGCCAGTTGAACGGGGGAGGGATTTCTAGTTACACTCCTGCTAGGTTCACAATAATTAGTTGGCCATCACAACAAATTGAATGGACCCGCTTACTGTTTTACAATGTTGCAAAATTATGCCTTCCTTGGTTCCTGTTGAACTCTATAAAGTCCTGATGAAGATGTATCAGTAATCAGTATTAAATGAACATATGATAATAATAATGGCTCTTCAGAAGCAGTGTTATGTCTGATTAAAACAGAGCCTACTGGCCATGCAATGCAGTGGTGAATGGAGTTCTTCCATTTACTTAGGGGCACTATAGCCCAAACCACACATTGATTCCAGTAAATCATTTTCAGATAAGATTGTTGGGGCCACAGATGATTGGATAAAATAAGTGACCAAATTTTCATGGTCAGGAATATCTTTGGCCTGAAATTATTATTATTATTATTATTATTATAGTTCCATATTATTGTGAGTTCATTGTGAGCCAATCGAAGCCCTATATGAAGTGCTTCTCACTTAGTACCCCTTATATTGCCAAGGTCTTATTTTATCTTTCCTTTCAAAAGGCTGCAGAAACTTCCCAATTTCACTCTTATAGCAGGAGCCTAAATATAACTTCATGACTCCATGATTATTTTTTATTTTTTATCTTTATGCCCATGTTAAAAGTCATATCACAACCACTGTTCTAAAGTTCCCTGTAAATGGATTGATAGCATTGAGGTCGCAAAACAGATCTGCCCTGTGTTAACTATCAAAAGTACTCTTACCATTGAAAAGAGCTGTTTTTGTAGGCTGACACCATGCTACTATACACAAGAAGAGCATGACAATGCACCACATCGCTAATTATTAGCTAATGTGAGCAACATATGGCTATGCGGTTTCTTACAACACATACAATGGAACCTGCAAAGACTCTAAAAGTCTGGGGACACAAAGCTCATCCACCAAGCTTTTATATTGCCCTCAATGTATTTATACATGTTAATTAGATTTCCTCTAAGATGTCTTTTCTCCAGATGAAATAAGCCTACCGGTAGTTTATCTAGTGAGATCTTCCACACACAGTCTACCTACTGGGAGTTTTAGGAGGGGGGGGGGGCTTCTAGTTATGCCTCTCATCGTTCACATGTATTTTGGGTAATCACAGGAAACCAGATGATAGGTTTGAAGATTGTAGAAAAACACCTTTTAGGAAACATTTCTGTGAAAAAGAACTAGTCAAAAACTCAATTACAATAAAGGCTCTTTCACACATAATACTTTTGTGGCCATTTCCAATTTGGACCAATATCAATAACGTGGAAGAGTACAATGTCCAGCACAGCTACTTCACCGTCACTCAAACATTTTCTGCTGGTCTCTTAATATCCATGCCACTTACAGCTGTCTGCTCTTTATTATCTATGCCATCTACCTTGAGTCCACTTTTCTCAATTCTGTCATCCACCCATTTCCTTCTTCTTGCTAACCATTTACTTTCTGTACATTTGTATCAAAGTATCCAGGCAAGGAGGGGGGCAGCAATTATACGGTATTATCAGTTGCATGCATGCTGGATAGTGTATTCTAACTCCTAAAAAGTGTTTTTTGCACTTTGCAACATAATAGTTAAAAATATAATGAGCAGAACATTACAATTAAATACCGCATCTACTAACTTTAAGTTTATATCCATCTTTTTCAACCATAGAGACATTCTCCATCTTCCAGATCTCCAAAGGCACAGCATAGGAGTTACCCAATCTTGACTCTTCGTTTTTTCCACTGCCATATTCTCTCCTTCACAAGGTACAGCAGATTCTTCAACTTTATGGACTAACCAGTCTTTATGACTTTCAATCACTACAGAGGCTACCTGGTTCCATAGTGAAGACCTTCCCGATGCTCTTAGTCTGCAGTGTTTCCACTTCTGATGACAGCTGCTGAGTCATCTTCAAACTCTCATAGATATCAGAGATACACGGCCATATCTCTCTATGGCTAGCAGCTTTAGCTATAAGAGGGTCTCTAACTCAGGTCTTCCACTGGGACTGTGAATGGGACCTGCATCTGATTCTACCTTGTCACTTCTGGACCAACATCTCTGAACAAAGGTTTATCCAATATAATGAGTTCATCAATTAGGGTAAGCATCAAATGCACTTTTACAGCTAGCCATGACCCTCCTCTTCTCCGTGCTTCTTATATTCTGACACGGTTTGGGCTTTGATGGGTGTCCTTTTCCTGGTCATAACATTTACTCACTCAGTTGTGAAGAGCTGCCATAATGTAGACTCTCTCACTATTGTAATGTTAGTGCCAGGCAGCCTATCGGGCCAATCAAAGTGCGGGGATCTCGTTGTACAAAGTCACTGGACCTGACAGGGTCTAGAGTGGGACAATTGGAGCAACCCTTTGTTTTGGGGGGAGCGTGAGTAAGTTAGTAGTGCATGCTACAGCAGCAGCATGCACTATTTTGAAAATTTTACTTGCGCTGCCACACTAAGCTGCGCTGCTTGAGCAGTGTAGCTTAAGGAATCAATCCTACTGATTTCTCTGTGAGCCAGAAGCGGTCATCAAAAGAGCCATAGGTTCTCTACCCCTGACCTACAGCCTGATTGTTTGTTGCTAACTAAATGATCACAGCACAAAAAGCTTAACATCCTACACACCTAGGACAAACCTGGCAGTGGGGCTGCAGCTACATGGCATCCAACCACACAATACGATAACATAGTCAATACAATAACAGAAAATCCAACACTCACCTCCAACTTCCTATTAAAATGGGTACTTCATAACACAAAAACCCCACACACAACCAATACATGCAGCACAACTGAGTACTTATATTTTTTAAATTTTAAGTATACCAATCACTGCCCAAACAACCCCAATATGGTTTGCAATTAAATACATAAAGATACGTTTTATTGCTTCAACAAAGCACTTATATCAATGGCCTAGAGCACATAACTAGCTCATGCATGTAGTAAAGTAAGGTACTTCATACATAGCTGGACAGACCCTAAGAATAAATGGACAACACAAATGTGTAGTGCAAAAGAGGTAGTGATTTCATAGGCATCAACGTGAGCAGGTTGGATGGTCCCATATAAAGGCAAGTGTTGCTCTTATGCCTTAGTTGGCCAATTAAAGATGGTTGACCTGGACTGGTTGACAGAATTCAGTGCAGCCTTAGTACCATACAAATACAAAACTTCACAGCTAATGGGAAGGTTGCTTATTAAACAGTGGACACAATAAGTCATACCAGAGGCTCCCACACCTCAGCAACTAACTATGGGAGATACCCTTAAAAAGGACTGCACTGAGAGAACTCCCTTACAAATGACTCATTACATGAGTTTCTTGACATTTTGTTTGACCCTCCTTCGTACTTTATGGGTCTACACACAATATTGCCTGTATGTTCATGCCCATATCATGTATGCCCATATCATTACAAATTACACAGTAATACTATGTACACTTATACCGCACATTCCACACAACATAACCTGTCCTTTCTTAACGGTGCCTCGGCCTACACCCTTTTTCTCTACCTCCACCTCAATGTTTTAGCCTCATTTTCCTCACTTCTACCATATTTATACAGAACTCAGATCAAAACAGTAAGCAGCTAGTCAAGATAATATTATTTCTGTGGTTTTGCCTGGATTGCTGTGTATGATGCTATGTAAGACGTTTAAGTGCTGACTGCTTTTGTGTATTTAAGTTGTTAGAACATAGCTACTTATGTTTCGCTGACAAAAAACTTTGTATAATTATGTTGTCTTTTGGAACAGGTGCAAGTCCTTTCTTATCACTGCAACTGTATAAATCATTATTTCCTTCATTTTCATTATTGGCTATTGAAGTAGATGAGGCAGTAAGCTAAGCAGTAAACAGTAAGGTATATCTAATAGAAGCATTGAGTGCAAAAATACAAAACAGAAAATCTTGTTTTCTCACAGAAATATATAGATATAAAATGGATATATAAACTGCATGATTTCTGTCTGAAAATGTAGGTTCAAGTCAACAAGTCAAATGAGACCTGCTTGTACTGTATGGAGTCTTCCACAAATGGTTACAATAGATATTTTACACTTTTAGAGCATTATTTATTTATTTATTTATTGTATTTATAAAGTGCCAACATATTACGCAGCGCTGGACATGTAACAAGCATATATAATGAACATAGCAGTAGTGTTTGCTTTAAAACAAGTTTGTACTCACATTCAATTTGCTGAAAAGTCTTTATTTATTTGTAATATGCCATTTCCTGTAAATTCCAACAGTTCATACACACATTCGACTTCTATTGACTGATTGTTAGCCTGAATGTCTGTCATGGGAAGATTGTTTGAAAATCCAAGTACAGGTGTCCCAAGCTGCCTTTGAATATGTAATAAGTGAACAATTGTGTTCAAATTTAAATCATTTTCGCATTACTTCCATCTCATTGACTATCTCTATTCCTCAGCAAGAAAGGCTCTAATGGTGTGTACGCACATACAATTTTGTTGGCCAATGATTGTACAGAGCTTTAAGCCTGGTACACACTTTCATTTATAATTGGTTAATCACTGACCAAAGGTTAACCTACACAATCTGCTCACAGTATGCAGTATATGTTAACCGTCATACTACATGGAGGTGGTATAATTGGTCAGTGATTGGTCAATCATAATTGCAAGTGTGTACCAGGCTTTATATTGTTGAATTTGTATATGTCTGTGTTAAAAGCACCCACAACATGGAAAAATCATTATTGTAAAATATAGTAGTAGTAGTAGTAGTAGTAGTAGTAGTAGTAGTAGTAGTAGTAGTAGTAGTAGTAGTAGTAGCGGTGGTAGTAGTAGTGGTAGTGGTAGTGGTAGTAGTAGTAGTGTATAACCATATTATGTTTTATTAATATTCTATTAAGGCAACTATATACCGTATATATTCAGATGGCAACCTTGGCCTGATGCAATGAAAAGTGCTGCATGCAGAGCGAAAGGGCCTAATAAGCTAGGGCTATAAGCCCACTCTCAATTCATCTATAGGGACGCAGCAGCGACACCTTATCCTGATTTAGTGAAATGGAATACATATTTCAGACTCTGGGATAACAGACTGTTTATACTTATCCTCACAGGTATGACATATACAGTGGGATGCGAAAGTTTGGGAAACCTTGTTAATCGTCATGCTTTTCCTGTATAAATCATTGGTTGTTACGATAAAAAAAAGTCAGTTAAATATATCATATAGGAGACACACACAGTGATATTTTAGAAGTGAAATGAAGTTTATTGGATTTACAGAAAGTGTGCAATAATTGTTTAAATAAAATTAGGCAGGTGCATAAATGTGGGCACTGTTTTCATTTTATTGATTCCAAAATCTTTAGAACTAATTATTGGAACTCAAATTGGCTTGGTAAGCTCAGTGACCCCTGACCTACATACACAGGTGAATCCAGTTATGAGAAATAGTATTTAAGGGGGTCAATTCTAAGTTTCCTTCCTCTTTTAATTTTCTCTGAAGAGTAGCAACATGGGGGTCTCAAAACAACTCTCAAATGACCTGAAGACAAAGATTGTTCACCATCATGGTTTAGTGGAAGGATACAGAAAGCTGTCTCCGAGGTTTCAGCTGTCTGTTTCCACAGTTAAGAACATATTGAGGAGATAGAAGACCACAGGTTCAGTGCAAGTTAAGGCTCAAAGCAACAGACCAAGAAAAATCTCAGATAGACAGAAGCAAAGAATGTCAGTCAACCCACAGACCAGCATCAAAGACCTACAACATCATCTTGCTGCAGATTGAGTCACTGTGCATCGTTCAACCATTTGGCGCACTTTACACTTTACACAAGGAGATGCTGTATGCAATAATGATGCAGAGGAAGCCCACAGCACAAACAGAGCTGCTTGAGGTATGGTAAAGCACAGTTGGACAAGCCAGCCTTATTTTGGAATAAGGTGATGTGGACTGATTAAACTACAATTTTGTTATTTGGGAATAACAAGGGGCGTTATGCATGGAGGAAAAATAACACAGCATTCAAAGAAAAACACCTGCTGTCTACAGTAAAATATGGTGGTGGTTCCATCATGCTGTGGGGCTGTGGCCAGTGCAGGGACTGGGAATCTTGTCAAAGTTGAGGGACGCATTGATTCCACTCATTATCAGCAGATTCTGGAGACCAATGTCCAGGAATCAGTGACAAAGCTAAAGCTTCACCGCGGCTGGATCTTTCAATAAGACAACGACCCTAAACACTGCTCAAAATCCACTAAGCCATTCATGCAGAGGAACAAGTACAACACTGTGGAATGGCCATCTCAGTCCCCAGACTTCTGCGAGGAGGTGTGCATCCCCAAGAAGACCTTTAAGGTCTACCCTAACAACAAGCCCTGGTTCAACGGCAAGCTACGCCGGCTCCGCAAAATCAAGGAAGCAGCACACAAGTCCGGCACTCCTGAGGAATACAAGGCAGCCAGACACACCCTTAAACGAGAGATCAGCGCCGCTAAGAGTGTCTACTCCAACAAGCTGGGCCTCAGCCTCAGGTCCAACAATCCACGGGAGGTCTGGAAAGGCCTCAGAGTAGCCACGAACCTTAAACAACCACCTCAACATGCACCCCCAAGCCTCGAACTGGCCGAAAAACTCAACGAGTTTTACTGCAGGTTCGAGCACCTACCCAATCACCCGCAGGGCAAGGTAGTCACCCCTAGTGCTCCTCCCGCAGCCGCCCCTCCAAGAATGGTCCATGGTCTAGCAGAGCCGGTGGCAATCCAGGAGGCTGATGTACTAAGGCACCTCCAAAAGCTGAACCCCAGGAAGGCTTCTGGCCCAGACGGTGTGTCCTCATCCTGTTTGAGAACCTGCGCCAGCCAGCTTGCCCCTGTCCTCACCCACATATTCCAGAAATCACTGACGGAGGGAATAGTTCCCACCTGCCTCAAAAAGTCTATCATCATACCAGTCCCCAAAAAATGGGCATCACGGACCTCAACAACTATAGACCTGTTGCCCTAACTTCAACCGTCATGAAGATCTTTGAAAAACTGGTCCTCGCACATCTGAAAGGGGCCACTGACGCTCTCCTGGACCCACTTCAATTCGCATATAGAGCCAACAGATCCATAGAGGATGCCATTAACACTAGCCTGGCCTTCATCCTGGAACATTTAGACAGGCCTGACACCTACGCCAGAATCCTCTTCCTGGACTTCAGCTCCGCCTTTAATACCATTTGCCCTAACATCCTGTACGACAACCTAGTGCAACTTGGCATCGATCACACTCTCTGCGGGTGGATCAAGGATTTCCTCACCAACAGGAAGCAACTAGTAAGACTCAGCGACTGCTCCTCCCAGGTGAGAACCACTAATACTGGTGCTCCCCAAGGGTGTGTACTGTCTCCGATCCTGTTCTCCCTGTATACGAACTGTTGTGTCTCAACCGCAGACTGTGTTAAGGTTGTTAAATTTGCGGATGACACCACTATCCTCGGCCTGATCAGTGGAGGGGACAAACGCTCCTACCATAGCGAGATTGAGCGAATCTGCAACTGGTGTAGGAGCAACAAGCTTGTCCTAAACGCTGCAAAGACTGTTGAGTTAACTGTGGACTTCAGGAAGTGCCCTCCCCCTCTCAACCCAGTCATCATTGAAGGCACTGAAGTTGCCAGAGTATCTAGCGTTCGGTTCTTGGGCACAACCATAACCGATGATTTGAGATGGGGAGAAAACATCACTAAATGCCCAAAAAAAGCCCAGCAAAGGCTGTTCTTCCTGAGACAACTGAAGAAGTTCGGTATGCCCCAGGAGCTGATGACAAGTTTCTACACGGCTACCATCGAGTCTATCCTTTGCTCCTCAATCATCGTATGGTATGCAGGCGCCACCGCTAGCGACAAGTATAAACTACAAAGAGTGATCAAGGCTGCAGAAAGAATCATCGGGACTTCCCTGCCACCACTGGACCTACTTCATGCCTCCAGGTTAAGCAACAGGGCAAACAGGATTGCACAAGACCCCCGCCATCCCGGCTGTCGCTTCTTCAACCACATGCGCACAGGCCGCCGGTACAGAACTATTCCAACTAAAACCTCCAGGCACAGGAACTCCTTTTTCCCCCAAGCTGTGCTCGCCCTTAACTAGCGCCTCCACCGTCAGCAGGCCCTCCGGGCAGGGCCTCACGGACACCGCGCTCTACAGCTTAATGCTATATAGACCCCTGTACTATGCCCTATACTGTGCACGTGTGCTTCTATACTGTCTGTGTTTTTTGTATTTATGTACTATGACCGTTTCCCTCACTTTATGTTTTCTTTTGCTATGTCCATGCTATGTCCAATGCCAATGTGTACCAAAAATAATTCTGAGTGCGGCATCCGTCACACTTAGCGAAATAAATCTGATTCTGATTCTGATTCAGACCTGAATATAATTGAAAATCTGTGGTGTGAGTTAAAGAGAGCGGTCCATGCTTTGAAGCCATCAAACCTGAATGAACTAGAGATGTTTTATAAAGAGGAATGGTCCAAAATACCTTCAACCAGAATCCAGACTGTCATTGGAACCTACAGGAAGCATTTAGAGGCTGTAATTTCGGCAAAAGGA